>NW_009629126.1:0-3811 GCF_000690535.1 Cariama cristata | reverse complement strand
TGCTGAAAAAAAAGTTATGTCAGACCAGTGTACTCCATTGTTGGCTTAATGGAGCCACTTCCTCTTCAACTTACCTACAGAAAGTCTAAGTCTTCGCTAATTCACCAAGTTCCGCATGTAAATCTTCAACTCGGCTGACATGGGTATAAGAAAATAAACGCATATCTATCCTGCATGCTTGCTGGATATCCACCTTATGTTCAAAAGCAACTTTCCACGTAAGACTGGTTGTGATTCATGCTAATTCAAATGGTTTATCTTACACCTGTTTTCTTTGGTAACACATAGAGAAGAAAAGGACACTCACATGAGGCAACTCTCTTCACTGACATATCTGCTATCTCAAAGAAAAGAAACACCTACACCTTAAAAAACCATGTTTTGCACATAACACAATGCCTGCAAATATGCCACAAAATAGCAAACACTGTCACACACCTCCAGTACCTCTTTGGGCCAACTTCTATAGATACGTATGCATAGCTAGCCAGCTAGCATAGCATCAGATTATTTTCTTAGATATTCAAGGCATTTCCCACTGAGAAAACAGTGGATAATACAAATACATAGAGTGTATAGGCAGAGGATGTCCGTGATTGAAGGTTTACGGTTACAATCTATCACGCAGGTCCAAACATTGCTTTCTGAGACTATGCAATATTTCCATGGATGACAGGCAAAATCATATACCTAAGAACTACAGCACATGGCTCGTACTACTTAACAATAAATATGTGCATACATGCTTAAAATACAAGCATGCAGAATACTGTACATTTTGTTTGGCATATACCAGCATAAAACATTAAACCACTTTTTTTTTTCCCCAATTATAAAAACAATGTAAGTGTTTTTACAGCTAACAGCAAACAATAGATGGATATTAACAACTGTGAGCTCTGGAGAACAATCATAGGGTTTTACAAAGTGTTTGGCAGTAATTAAATTCAGAAGAATTTGGAAAATATATGAGATTAAAACCAAATTCAGTGGAAGACTGAATTTGTTCCAAAGTGCTTTAAAACATTACAGCTAAGTTGTGCTAGCTGAGTTACTACTCTGTAATATGCTTCAGTGCATACTTCTGAATCCTAGCTTTTCAGAATTACAATAGTAAAAAAATACTTCGTCCTCTTCTATCTGTTCCAAAAATTAAGCAATGACGTACAATAAAGTACCTAAAGGTGGTATTTTAATGCCTAATCACAGAGAGGGTTTATTTTTAAACTAATACGTAAAAGTAATCTTAGGATGCAGTAAAAGTTTTCCATAAATTACTGAGCAACTTAAACTCCTTGATCCCATGAAAAGTAAAAAGATATCATCATCAATACACAAAACGGGTGTACAGAGCACTCTGTGTGTGTATATAACACAGTAACAGCTAGGAGGAAACTAACTCGCTTTGCAAGGAAGCACTGTATGTTCCACAAGTTAAGGGAGAGAAAATCTTCTGATCCAAAAAATGTCCATTTTTTCTTTGTATTTGTTATGTTTGTGCATTTGCATATATACATACATCTAACTTTTAAATAAGTATAAGAAAACAATCTGGCATAGATATGCTTATTTGTGCCTTCAAATCTTCTGAGTTAATAACATCTTCCACTTTGTACTTGCAACAAGTCTGAAGAACACGCATGGTCACTTAACATGGTTCATCTTCAACTGCACTAGTACTCTCCTTATGAGCCAAAGGATATGCCTCAGTCCCATACGCAAAAGCCTTTAACACACTTTTAAGTCCCCAAATACTTTACGAAGTGGGCCTGAGAAGCTGGCACTGCTGAAAAAAACCAAAACAAAACACGAAAAACAAACAAAAAACCCCCACAAATCAAACATGTTTGCATATTTTTACATAAAATAAAATTAAGCTACACTAATAATTTAAGTTTTGAAGGGAGAAAGACGTGCAGTGGGACAGTAAAGGCCTATTAATTTCTTTTTTTTTTTTAAAAAAAAGATTACTTTAAGCAATTTCAGGTGGTTTTTGTGCTATCAGCGTCACTGTTTTTAATGACTGCTTTTCTATTCCAAAAGTATTTTGTCTGTCTCAACCATGCGAATGACCCACACAAACAACACAAACTTAATAACCAAAAAACTGCCTATGCTGGGGAAGCAGTGAGAGTGACAGAAACAAACAAACAAAAAGGTGCTGTCACATACCTAAAATAAATCCACTAACAAAAAAGTTTTCCTCAAAATTTGTTTATGAATTGAAACTTGAATCTCTACCCAATCCCACAACTCCAATAGTGGTTCACCACTATACTGCATTTTACAAGATGAGATCATTAAGTGTTAATCCAAACAGCTGCACATGCACACATTTTCAGTCGAACATATGACAGAAGCTGAGAAAGCACAAGATGAAAAAATGTGTGCACAGTAACAATTTCTGTACTGGTTTCATTATCCAAGTATACAGATATGCTGTTAAGTATGAGTAGCCAAACATTCACCCCCCTTGGTCTAGAGTACATCATGCTTGGACATTCACAAGTGTGTCAGAACTCTTGGTTTGCACTGATGATGATGAATGCAAAAACCTTTCATATAGGCACTTAAGAGAGTCTTCCCCGACATTTCCCATGGGTTGGCTTCTCCCCTCTTCTCCCTCAAGTCACTCCATACCATTTGGTCCAAAGTGATGCCACAACTGGACCCCAATCTACCACCACCTACCCCTACACTTCATGCTACCAGTGGGAGGACCTTGCAAAGCAGTATAAGCTCTGCATTACTGACTGCAGAAGTGGATCTCTGAACTCCTTCTCTGGGTAATACGTATTGGTCTCATTCAGTAAATTTCATACATTTTTGAAAACCTGGGAGAAGCCTCTAGCACTACTGCAAGAAAAATCAGGAAAATACAGAAACAATCTGGACCTCAGTAACAAGTCAAATATGCCAGCTGCCTCTCCTGAAGCAAATGTGTATCATTAAGTATTTATACTTAAACATCCATAAAAGTAAACAAAGGTAAGCTATCGATCCCCTATTTACCTTTTTTGGGAATCTCAAAAGACTCGCAACATGCCCTTCCATAAAGCAAAATCGAGCCAAAATGAGACAGAACGTTACTCCTGGGAGTGCTACATCTGTCTACACCGCTCCCTTCCCACACCAGTTAACGATCTCCACACCTTTCTCCATATTATGAAAACTGCACGAAATAGCAAATTCATATGGAAGCACTAAAACGTATTCTGACTTTTCCTTTTAACTTTCCTTACCTCATTGAAAAGGCAGTTTACTCCCCCAGTATAAATCACTACTTTCATATACATGACCCCAGACGAAAATCTTCAGCATAAACATCCCGCATCCACTTGGAACATCCCCACTCATCCACACACCAGACAGTGCTGCAGACATATTTCAAGGCCTGCGAGTCCCAGGCAGAAGCCGTATTACCACAGGAGCTACAGGAGCACGCTGGATACAGACAGACGTATTTTAACGCAAAAGGCTTAACACAAGCCAAATTTCTGTCAGATAAACACTGCCTCTGCATACTTGCAGCTCCAAAACAACCACCCGTTTTAATTAAAGAGAAATGATACAATAGATTTTATTTCCTGACCAGTGGGTGGATTCTGAAGGTATTAAAGATCCTGCCAACCTCCTGCATACTTCAGGTTACTCTTCAGCTTCGCGTGTGCAACTGGGGCTTTACGATTCCCTTTTCTTTCTAAAAACCGGTCTACAATCTGCGCATAAGCCCCTTAACCCAGCTTACCTCATTAAATAAAAATCACAATAAAAAATACAACGAATGAGCCAACAACCTTCCCGAGGCTCA
>NW_009629125.1:0-12844 GCF_000690535.1 Cariama cristata | reverse complement strand
ATGATTCTATGATTCTATGATTCTTAAAGATCACCGTCTCCATGCCAGAAAATACTCACCCTTAAGATAAACTGACACAATTACACAGTCAAGGATTTCCCAAACCAATCTGGTCAAAGCGACCCATGTTAGAAACAAAACACTACTAAATCAAAAGATCATGAAGGGCAATACCAGACGGTGAGTGGATTGCTGCTGCAGAAAGGTGATCACAGTGTTAAGTATTCTGCCTAAGCAAATAAACCTGTATCAGACAAACTTATTTTAATTGTGTAACTTTCTTGCCACTACCTGCTTCTGCTAGCAAATGTTAGTCAGAGAATTATGCCTTTTATCGACCAGAAATAAACAAGATTAAAGGGCAAACAGAGGTCCTTAGTGTGTGACTTGAAAGATCACCATTGGCCAAATGTTACCTTTTGCAATTATTTAAAGTTCCTTGAAACTAAAATCACATGAGGCAACATCAGTTAAAAATACAGATTCTTCAATAGGCTATGAGGCACGGTTATGTCAATGCTGCTATTTCTAGTCAGGTTCCAACAGCAAGGGCGTAGGAAGAAAGGGCTTTGTAAAAAATCTTAAATTTGCCACACTAAACAAATATCTAGCATAACCTTTCCCCAAAAGGGCACTTCCACCTGATTCATATATTTATACAATAAAAGCAAAAGGTATGTCTTCAAACAGCTGTCTCCCAACTACAGTCAAGAGCAATTTCATTCATAGACTGCAAACTATAATCTTAAACAATCCTCTCCTAATGTTTACCTGAGCATCAAAAATGGAATGGAAAGGCATTCTTTCATTTGGTTTTCCACTGGTTTTAAAAGGAAAAAAAAAGTTTAATCACTAATTATTTGAAAGTTTTCTTTTGCTTTACTAGATAGACCAAACATTTGAGGAAACCTAGAATAGCCTTTCTTCTCCAAAGTCTTTGGAAGGAAGATAACTCCAATCAGTAATCTAATCTACTTTCTGATGGAGATTTTAAGTAGTCCGTTTTCTGAATCTTTGTATCTTTTCGTTTATTGTTACACAGACTTCAGGACCAATGAAACAATCTCCAGTCAGGCTTCAAAACAGGATGGATGAACTTTGATTCCATTATTGAACAAAAAGCCCAAGAAAGATATTTTTCTGACAGTAAGCACCAAAAAAAGAGACTGGCCACAAAGCACTTAAAACATGCAATATAAACAACATTCAGCCAAAAATGTTCCTTTTTGAAGCCCTGCCAGTACAGAGCGACAAATTAGGGGAAACAAGGACTGAACTACTCCTTTATAGTGCCCAACTACTGATACCTAATGTGGAAAAATGTTTTGAGTGTAAAAGACCACCTACATTCTTTAAAAAACTGGAAAAGATGACGAGACCATCACAGTTAAAAATGAAAACTTCCATGCGTCTCACTGAGTTTTACTCAGCAACAACCCCCACTACACTAACCAAGGTCTCGATAAAAACAGTGGGCAAGAGAAATACTGTCAGCAATAACGAGGTAACGAATATAATCAGATTTGTGTTAAGGAAAAACATTTTACAAGCCTAGTAAATTTTGCCAAAGGCAAGAACATTTAAGTTCAGAATGACATACAGCATACACAAATTTGATACATCATTACATAAGAGAACAAATGCTTTGTATAATTGTGAGGTTGAAAAGCTCAAGACAGTATTAATTAAGGCTTCACTACCATTCCACTTCATAAAAACAGAATAATATCTGACTCTCCTACTCTTTATTGCAATGATTTGCTTTAGTCTTGTTACATCACTTGGATTAGCCTAGCTCAAGTGAAAGCAGCAAACACTACCTAGAGTACATTTGCACAGAGGAAGATATAACTGGAACAGCTTTCTATATAATTATGAAACCTTAATAAAGCTATTATTGTCAACAACTGCTATGAAGTGCCAGTTTAGTGCCTAGCATGTGCTCACATGCAAGTCAAAAGCAGAACTGAGACCAAATCCCACATCATCTTTTATACATTTTACCAGGTAGCCAGTCCTGATCTTCACAGTAGTACTCAAATTGTGGTTGCTGGGCAAGCAACAATAGCCTTCAAAAAAAACCCACCACCAAAAATGTGATACACCTCTCAGTTGTCATCATGGAGAAAATAACCATAAAGACTCAGTTATGTGTGAAAATGCTAGTATTTCAAGGTTATCACAGGATAAAGGCATGGATGTAGTTTACAGGTATATAGCACAAAGCAAAAATGTCTTAACAGGGACTCACTAACTCTATAAAATCCCTTCAAACAGGCAGAGAAATGAAGAATCAAATCTCCATTCAAAAAAAAATTGTAACAGGGTATCTATGCTTCCAAATAAAGAGATTTCTAATACTGGTATGAAATATCAGCCCCTAAGAGGGGATAAATCTGAGTGACAATAATTGACAATCATCAATTAAATCCTATATGGTTAAGTAAGAGGAAACTATGTAGTTCTGGACACAACATGACTCATTTACCAAAGTCACAGCACATGAAAAGTTGTGTGAAAAGTTACAACATTACTGATGGAAGAAGTGTTTCTTATGAGAGATTCATACTCCTGCAATACTCAAATGTTTAAAGTCAAGGGAAAATGGGAAGACAGTTTGGGATCCAGCAGGTGTTTGTCTCAAATTTTAAACCAATTCTCCGTTACTTTATCTGTAAAAGACGGATTCTCAAATAGGTGAGTATAACATCATTTCTTCACTAATGCTGTCATGCAGCAAAACCACAGATTATATCCCCTGCTTTGTGACATGGAGCATTTACCCAAAAAATTCAGAAGCCAATGAACAGCAATCAAACTAGATGCAAAACCTATACAGTTTGGATCTTAGGATTAGACCTCCAAAGAGGGCAGGAAACAACCCAAAGAATCTCTCACTTAGGAAAGAAAATCAACTTTTAACCAGTCTGTTTTGAATAATTACTAGAAAGAAGCAAAGTGAAAGGTTTCACAAAACTTAAAATCAGCATCGACTCAAAAGGCAGGAGGCATTAGTTCACAAGTTTCTTTGAGCTTTTCAGTGTTTTTGGAGGGAAAAAAAAAAGCCTGTATGAATTCCAACAGATCACTGCTGAACTGCGATCAGTGAGAGTCTACCTTCCTAAAAGCTCTCTGCTAATCAGTGGACTACCATCACCTTCTTTGGAAATGAATTATGGTTCTAGGCTAATGAACAATCTGTAAGTGATATCAAAGTCTCAACTGCATTCTGATATATAGACTTCTAACAAATCAAAATAGGTACAGCACCTGGTTGATCACTTAAAGGACTAGCTTCATTAACTGAGAAAAGTTCAAGTTAGTCTTGAATTCAAGTCAAGGGTATAGAAAGCTAACTCTATGAAATCATTTGAGTACAGACACACCGTGAATTCCATCACCTCTGGGAAGAGACTGGAAAGTTCACAAGATGATGCGTCAATTGTTTTAGCCTGCAACTGTGCACCTATTCATGTATTAGTCTTCGATTTCTATGCAGTACTTCAAAATGCCAGTACCTGTAAATATCAGCCTCTAGAAACAGTTAACAACTTACTACTTTTTGAAAAGAAAGAAAAAACCCTTAGTAACATCTGCTCGCATCATAAAATCTCTGAATTACAACATTAAAGTTGTCAGTAAAGGAAAACTTCATTCTGACTACAGCATTAGATAAACTTAACTAATAATCTTTATCATAGAAATAAGACTGCCCTCTTGTGGTCTAATTAGACACTTAGTATGTTTATTTTCTGTTTCTGATATGGTGCCCAGAACAAAAACAGATTATATGCAACTTCACAACTCTTCTCCAAGACGAGAATTAAAAAGAGTAAGAAAACACATAAAGTGAGAAATAAAGCTACAAACAATGAACCTTAACAATCACAGTAAAAACTGTGTTAGAGGGTAACTGTTCTTCACAGCGATAGAAACAATTTGCTGCTTACATATAGAACTATTTTGGCTGACTTACCAAACCAGTCCCAACACTTTTAAAGGCAGATCAAAGAAAGTTACTCACCAAAAGTACCATAGAACCCTCTAGGTCCACAAGTGCCAACACCGTATTTCTTCAGAGATGCCTGGGCTGCACTCTTTAACAGAAAAGAATTACATGAAATATTTATTCCTACATTAAATCTTATAACTCTTCTATACACTTCACATTGACAATTTTATACCAATGTACACAGGCCAGTTCTTGCATCATATAACATGATCTGCTTTACAGAAAGTATAACAATGTACCGAAGTCTATGAATTAATTTCACACCAAAACTACTTCAGACAAGTATTTAAGCATCATTCATCGTATTCTAGTGATTAAGGACATTAGATACTAGTCTAACTTGGTAATCAGCTAGTATGCAGTAAGTACACCAGATTAAACTTTAGTAAAAAGACAAACTTAAATTGCACAAAATTACAAGGGTTATAATCTTCCTTGCTGCTTTAGAAGTATACTTCCTCAACAAAGTTTGTGCTTTCTGAAGTCATTCTTAATTTTAAGATAACGTACAAAGTAAAAGAGGAATAATCACACAAATACAATAACTGGAAGAACTCACCTTAACCTTTTCATTATCCAAGAGTCCAAGAAAGTTGAATGATGCAAAGTTTATACATTCCTTGCCATTAACAGTGATTATATGGGTGGGAGGACTGAAAAAAGAAATCACACACCTATTGTTAGGACTGAACAGTTACCATTTTCATAAAGTCAAACAGTACAGGAGTTTTGTTTTTCAACAGTAAAAGACATCTTTTTTCAAGATTCCCTCCTTCTACTTCTTCCTTTGCAGCTGCCAATCAATATTTAAATTCAGTGTCAAGTCACAAATATACTACGATACTCAGCAATAACTGTATTCTTGTAGTTTAACAAAGAAACTGTAAATACCTTCCCGAGATAGTTTAATGATTCCTTGCTGAAAACTTAATTCATACAAAGATGACTCCTGAAGAGATAAATAAAGTTTCTCCTTTAAAAGTAAAGTGATATCTATTTGAAAGAAGGAGTACTACAAATAAAAAAGAAATTTCATTGCTACTTACTTCCATGATAAAAATTGATTTAAAACCAATGTTTTTGTCATAAAGCAAACCCACAGTATCAGTCTTGTACTGAATGAGGCTCCTGAAATACAGGTACTGGCTGTAAGCTGACAAAAGTATTGTACTATCTGTCATCTCAAGTTTCCAGTTCCATTTAACCTGTAACTGTTTGAATAACTCATGTAATCAGGAAACACAGAAAGTGTGACAACATCCAGTATTAACAAATGAACAAGAGCACAATATATTAAGCAAGGGGCACAGAAATTTTCTGCCCTAAAAAAATATGATTTAGATAAAAAGTTACTAAAAAATTGAAGATAAAAATAGTTATTACCCCTTTAAATGCAAGCATCACATCTGTGTGTAGTATTCTAAAAGCAATCCTGTTTTGGCAATTATACACTTCGATACTACAAAAATCAGAAGTTTCAGTTAATCACTCAGGGTGTTGAGAAGTCTCAAAGCTAAGCCAAATACAAAACCTTATGACTGCCCATTTCTGTATGTGTTATCAAACATTACAGTTGAGATCCTATACTATTCCTCAAAGACAATAGTTTCAACAAGCTTTCCCCATGTGGAAGCTACCACTGAGCAATTTTCACAATCAAAATTAAACAGGGCTGCTCAAATGTCAAATGGCTGGGCACAGGTGTTCCGAATTTGCTTGCTGACAATATTTTAATGGATACATTTGGTATGCGAAGCAAATAAACTCTAACTCCAACCTATTCACTATAAGTTAAGAAAAGCACTGAACTGCTTGAATTTCACTTAAAAAAACTCCATGTTTTTGTTTTATATCTATTCACTTTAAAAATTAAGCACATGTTGCTTCAACTAAGCAATAGCAAAGCTTACCAAACAGCTTTGGAAAGCTTTCTACTAACACAGTGCATGTGCCGTGCATCTTCATGCATCTTTGTGCACCATGATGTTATTCCATGATATTAAACTGACACAAGCTGAACCTCACCTCACAAAGGAGCAGTCCTGCATTACTGCAGTGCATCTTCTGCACAGTACTAGGATTATACAAACGCGCAGCAAACTGTCTTGGGGAACTGACTGCCATTAAAAATATACCTGGATCTGTTCCTCTGTCTTTCTCATCAACAAACCCTATCAAATGTTGGAAGTTCTATTAAGTGAAACAACTACTTAGGTTCACAGATATTCACAAAAGCAAACCTATGCCTATGTATTTTTGCACTAACACAAGGTTCAGTATATTCCCAGCATACTATTAAACGTGTTAAATTTACAACAATTTGTTCCCACAGTTCAACCTCTCAAACCTATAAAATACACTAGTGTTCACCAACAACTTGCCCCTAACAAAGCTGCAGCTCTCATGAAAACATGGCCATGCTTTGCTATCAGAATTTTACCTTACCTTCTAAAGGAACACTCATGGTTAGGCAGAAAACACTCGTGGAAAAAGCTTATTCCAGTGAATAATTATATCCAAAACATGGATGCAAACAGTATCATAAAACCTTCCTTGCAATGTCAAAAACAACAAGTCTTTGCAAAAGGAAAGGAGTGAAACACTTAATATCTTTATAGTTTCATGTATCTCCCTCCCCCTAGCATAACACAGTTCATTAGGTATTGTGGTTATGGACAACAGTTGTAAGATACCAAGTGATACAGCTGAAACTGTAGATAAAAATATGATTGCAAGCTATATTCAAAGAACTTGCAAGCAAGCCCTTCAGAAATTGTGTCTTTTAAGGACCAAAAGCACTCCATCTGTACTTGGACCCCTCACTTATCTCTTAAGTGTTGCATGTATTGAAAAATCAGCCGCAGAAGATGATAAAGTTAAAAGACAGATCATTAGTGCCTTTTTATTTTAAAGCAAAACAAGAATCACCACAAGAATTTTGCAAACATACTGTTCTAGGAAATAGGTTTACATTTTCTGAATGAGATCTTGTACAACTAAGCTATCTTGCATAGACTAGTTCACAGAAAGGCTGCCACAACACATAAATAATTTCTGGACTGTGACCAAGCCGTCATGGGTAACTTCTTCACTGCTGATTCAAGACTGGTCACTTTTTTTGTTGAGACAATTCTCTGCATTATTGGCTTTGCTAATAATTTGGCAACACTACTGGGATTATGCAAGTGCTCAGCAGAAAGGAGCATGCTAACACAAGGCACAAACTGCCTTGCGTATTGAGGCAGGAGCAAGTCTGCCTCCCCCACATAGTGGGTCAAAATTTTTACTGAAATATTTAATACTTCCTAAGTGGTTATGAGACTATAAAAACCCTATCCACACTTTACTGCAGATATGCAATATTGAACCACCACGTACTAAGATAATTAAGATTTATGTAAATCACCATTCACAGTAGACATTAACACATGAAATTCATTGAAAAAAGACTACCTCCTTAACATCAATAGGGTCCCCCTAAAATACTAATTAAAAGGGGGATAGAAATGTTTTTGAGCTGGAATTAGGATGCAGATATTTTAATTTCTGTATTAATTCTAAAATGTGGGCTAAGTTTACAGCCCATTACAATCTCATAGCTGTTGAGCAACTTACGGGAAGGTAGGTAATAGGCAGTTTAAATCTTACAAGACAAACACCAAGTTTTCCCCATAGCCACTATTAAGTTTAACAGCCATAACACATTAACATTCTGTCATAAGACATTCCCTAGCTGTAAGCACTGGAAAGTTTTACATAATTTAAACATTTTCTGAATCAATCAAAAAGATATATTTGTTCAGACTTTTTTTAAACATCCAACACTTCCTTTAACTCCACAGTACTGCTTGTTCCAAAATTCTGAACAGTAACAGAATGATTGCTCACATCACAGTTGATTAAAATAGGAATCCCTTTTCTAAGGCAGACTTTTCCATGGTGGCAGACCCATCAAAATGGAGCTCCCTATGACAGCAAATAATTGTCAGCAAATTACATTTTAAAACCTTGTAACACACAAGAAAGTAATGCTGAGCCATAATTTCCTCACAAAACAACTTCGCCATCAAGCATCTCCACTTCTGATTATCCAGAGGAACAACTTTTCATGAAATGCCAAGTGACTAGCCACAAAATCAATTTCTTCTAAAGTGGTTTGTGATGACAGTTTCCCCCAACCCCTACCCTAAAAGTGGTAACCACTTTTGGAGGTCTAAGTCTACATATTTGGAAAAAATGAAACAGATTACTACCAAACAATACAGACCTACAATAAAGTGAGTGTCCCTCCTCCCATTCCCAATATTACAAAGAAAAAAAAAATTAATTACAACATTTAAAGTAAAAAAAATTTTCTTAATAAGATAGTCTTGATAACGTTGCAAAACCAAGACCATCTCTTCAGTGGCAAATTTAGTCCTGTTATCTAAAAATGCAATTTATTTATGAAAGGTTTTAACAATATGGAAATGCTTAGTAAGAAATACGCTTAAAAATATGGATGTTAAGTATTTGAGTTGAAATAAAACCCACAATTTATTTTGGCTACATTTACCCTGAAACAATGTTGTAGTTAAGAGCTGGGTGATCTTTTGGTACAGGAGGTACAAGAGGCTCTGGCTGCCATTCTTCAATCAACTCTTCTTTTTCCTGAACAGGAGAAAAGAAATACTGCTCAAAAAGGTTTTCCATTAGAAAAGACATTATGCGCTAATAAACAGTTGGTAACAGTTGTATGAGAAATGATGTATGCTAATATGTGTCACTTTTCTGAGACACTTAGAATTGATGTTATCTCAGTATGTTCAACTGAGGGACTTTGAATTCCTCAAAGTGAAGGAAATTTAAACAAAAATAGCCCAGTTGTGCCTGTACATTAAAGATCTTATGATATGATAATCAAGAGATACTAACTTGGTATCTCTGCCAATTGTTAATCAATACTGTTTCACTCAATCTATTAATTACAAAAATCATCCTCCACAGTTTATGTAATTGAATACAAATTACATGACAATTGAATATAAATTGCCTCACTTTATAGTCTCATGTCTTCAACAGTGCTGTTTAAACAACTGTGGTATTAAAATACTTAGCAAAGTAACACATACGGGAGCAGGACACAATGGAGAAAAACTGCCAAATGCTCAAGAAATGGTAACAGCAGCTACTAAACCACATATCCCCCACCTAACCATGGAGGAATCCTGAACACACATGATTTTCCAAAGGACATGCAGTGGACTAGCATAACAGGCACATTAGACTAGTTCCACATAAATTAGCAACCACTCAGGCAAATCACCAAAATCATCCTTCGTACCATGAAAGCAGAACTTTCCCAGAGGATTATTTACTAATACAGGAAGACATATCTGATAACATATTTATTAACACATTAATTTTGAATGGTATGACTACAATGAATTTTTATTTCTCTATTATTTCAAAAAGCAGTAAAACATTTAAGGCCACTTATTTCAATATTAAAATATAAATTCTGCAATCGATTTTTGAAAACACCACAGCAATATCTTTTTCCATTTTTATTCTTTTCAAATACATTTTTCAATGTTTTCAAAAGCCTTTGAAGTACGAAAACAAATTAAGATAGAAAAAAAATCAAAAGGAAACCACATGCAACAATACAGTAAGTCTCCTGCATTTTCATCACTTTTACTAAGCTAATGAATAACATTGTTTCTAGGTATTTCCCAAATATTAATTAATATCCCAGGAGCTCCACAAAGGTCTATTTCAAAACATAAATGGAAATTTCAATAGCCCTGTATTTCAGGAAAGATCCTTTTTATGCCAGCATAGTCATGTGTGTTTCTAATATTTGGCGGATTTACTTTAAATACCTTTTTATTTAACTTTCTCATGTTAGAGTTCTTACTGAAATTTAATCCATGTGGCTTATATTTTAAAGGAAATAAAATGCCATTAATATGTGCAACAGAATTAAATATATTTAATATTTTGAAGTGGCTACACTTAATGTTAGAAAAAGTGCTTAGTTTCTTTAGCCACCATAGGATAGACCCCAGTTGGAGCCTCACACACAGGTGTGTATGCGTTGAAATGCTGTTCCATATACTAAGGAAAACATTAAAGTAGCAGGTTTTACTAATTTACCCTGTACTAGTACCATTCATAGCATGTCAAACAGCAGATTTTAATGCTTCAGATAATTGAGCACCAGAGAACAGAACAATAATAAATTAAACTGTATGCAAATGCTGTTAACTACTACTCATTACTGCATTCTATTATTAAACCTCATGTTTGACATGACTTAGCAAATACCTCAAGAACCCTGTGGGAGAAGATTACCAGATGATACACCTTATAAAGATTAACATACAACACAGTATTAAAATGGTGGAAAAATAGTACTCAAATTCAGGTCAATCTCAGAGTGGAACCACAACCATAACCCTGTATGCTAAACTCCACTGATCCAATATAGACAGCGGCAATTCCATCGTTATCTCAGAATAGGCACTTGTATGCATTCCTATACCATATTGCTATTTGGGGAAAAAAAACAAAATAAAATCAAAGACGTAATTTCACATTTAAGTGTGCTAACCCACAGCACTGCAACCCAGCAGCTGCTACAGTACAGTCTTCTCCCAGCCACAAATACATCCCTGTTCCTTGTGCTGGCATAGGCACTTACAAAACCAGACAATAACCTTGTTCAGAAAAATGCTCCAGATGAAAACCAACTCAGCAAAAGCAGGATGCATATATAGCTAAACTAGATCCCACAACAAAGTAGTCCCAACCTTAATTGGCTGATGCTACTGGGAAACCATATCCTGAGTTACAGTTGCCCAGTAGTATCTTTTACCTTTTCACAAGGGTTCAAAAAGATTTCTGAAAATCAGAAAGCAGAATGTATGTTCATGCAGCCTTCACTCTGCTCCTACAACAGTTGATGTCTACAGGCCTCAAATCCTTGATGTACAGTGTAGCTTTCACCTACAGTTTTGTGTTCATTTTAGAGCACATAGTCGGGGGAGGGGGGGGTTGTTGTTGCTTTGGTTGTTGTTTTTTGTTTTAATTAGGAAGTAGAATAAATCAGGTAAGAAGTAGTGCAGCCTGTCAGTTATGGAAGGAAAAATACAAAAAGCATTAGATGACACCAAATGTCTAAAGGGGAAGGACTTAGGAAGCATGGTGTTTCTTACAAGACCTGAATGCAAGAACTACTTGAACAGTTTTTGTACAACACAGTTCAAAGGCAGAACAGGCAACATAACATACCTTTTCTTCAAAGAGGGCAGAATTAAAGCTGTGCAAGCAGTTACTTAGCTTTTCCATTTAAGACTGATTTTTTGAACTAAGGGTACAAAATATCAAGAAGCTTAGCAGCTGATACACAGATTCAGTTAAGAACTTTGTGCCTTGGAGTCTAGCAGACTGAAAAATAGTATTTATAGAGGGACACTGTAACTACCATAAATTAGCACAGTACAATTGCAGTTGAGATCTGTGAACATAATGAGCAATTCCTAATTAGTACTCTCCTTCATTCATACTAAGCTGTAAGAAGTTTTATTCTTCCCTTTGAAATGTTCGCACCACACAAACTAACGGCATAGGTGACAAGCCACAGATGAGATATCCTGATTTTTTTCTTAACCCAAAAATACAGGTGTTATTCTTCCCTTTGAAATGTTCGCACCACACAAACTAACGGCATAGGTGACAAGCCACAGATGAGATGTGGCAATATCCTGATTTTTTTCTTAACCCAAAACAAAATATACAGGTGAAGACTAATCCTCATTTCAAACAATACTTTTTCACTAATTCTAGCTCACATTCATCACACAGCTTTTTGTTTTTTGATGAACATAGGAACATAAATGACAAACAACTGCATTTTCACTTCTTACATCTTCTGTTTCCATGTGTACTTAGCACAGGCAGTAGTTTACCAAAAGCTTCTATGATAGATGTTCCTTTATTATGGTGGGAGATTGGAGGTATCAGTGACTAAAATGAGTACCAATCTCAATCTAAAATGGCCATCCCCACCGCAGATGGGACAGTCCGTACCTCTTCCTCCTTCCACTCACCAAATGTCTCAGTACACTGGTCTGTCCTGCTGACTTTTCAGGGCAAACATGACCATGGCCCTCCAACCAAAAAGACAGAGCAGAAGCAGTCTTTCATACAGTGACCTCACATTCAGAACAGCACTTCTATCTTCTACCTCCTAAACAGGCATCAAATTTAAGACCAATATCAAGAATAAAAATGTTAATTTTCAAACACATAGAGAAACCATATTTTAATTCACAAGTAACATCCTCAATATATAGTCAATTCACTTATTTCTCCTCAGTTCACTGTACTGAAAATATCCACTTGATGAAAAGAATGTACTCAAAAAGTTCAATTTCCACTCTCTCAGGCTGTAATGTAAGTGAACAGATCTCTCAGCTCTTTTTTCCTTTTATAATTCAATTTATATAAACATAAATGTTAAATAAAACATAAATATAAAATGCATATATTTTATTTTAATTACTAATATACAGTACACATGGAACTGTAAGATATAAAATGTTTATATTTTATAAGTTATAATATACACACTTATTTATACATTTGTGCATATCTAAAACCAGTTTAAATATATTTACCTAAATACAAACAGACACACAAACACACATATATATATAAATAAAATGGGTTTGGGCGGTTGTATTTTGCTGCTTGTGGTTTTTAGTTTTTAAACACCAGATACCTCAGGTAAGAGAAATACTTGGGTGAAAACACATTCAATTGTCCTGGTTTGGCTAAAACAGGACT
>NW_009629124.1:0-12964 GCF_000690535.1 Cariama cristata | reverse complement strand
ATTCAGCCAGTTCTCAATCCACGTCACTGACCATTCATCTAACCCACACGTCCTGAGCTTTCCTATGAGGATGTTAGGGGAGACAGTGTCAAACCCTTGCTGAAGTCAAGGTAGACAACATCCACTGCTCTCCCCTCATCTACCCAGCCAGTCATGCCATCATAGAAGGCTATCAGGTTGGTCAAGCATTTGAAGTTGCTTAATTGCACCTTTAGTCTAGGCTGAAGGAAACCAAGGTTTAACTCATGGTCAGCTTACTGCGTGCAGGTGGTGTAGCATACATAATTCTAAGCACCTCACCTAATTGTGACAGAATTCGTTAGTGGACTCTGAAGTTCAAAGTGAGAGGAAAGTTAGGGATTCACAGAATGAAATCCACAAGACTACCGTGAATGACTAACTAAGTGTATTTATCATACACAGCTTCATATAGGCATCTGCATGTTTGCTTCATGCGTGCTCTAAACTGAATGGACATGAGCCAAACTCTATCCGGATGCTTTGCAGCTGTGACAGTCTGGCATTATGCCCTAACACATCATACTAGAAGGCCTTTCTTACTGCACTGGCCAATAACCATCATCACTGAGTAAAAGGATATGACTCAGGCCTACTCTTCGAGTGGAGTTTTCAAATCAATTAAAATTTAAGTATTTTCATAGTACATTTTAGCTTTATAAAGATTGGAAATGATGCTTCTCAGTAACCATGCAGAACGCAACAGTTTCCGCAGGAGACACCTTCATCCACTGAGAAACTGGACTTTCAGTCCAGCAGTACTTCCGGGAGGAAGATCACTTATTAGTTATTTTAAGAATGTACATTTTAGAGTTATGTACCTGAAGTGGTACTCAGAAGCACTGTTCCTCTATAGATCCAGACAGCAGTAGCTACATCTCAATGTAATTCCAGATGTAATTGAAAGGAGGATGAACTCTCCAGATGTAACCGAGAGGAGGGTGAACTTCCCACCTAACTTCAGACACTCTAACTAGAAGCCTAATACAGTCTGTTTGGGATCAGAGTCACCCTTTGAAGTACATATCTCTCTCCACTTGCTTATCCCCCATTTACTATATAAGTTTGAGGCTATAAGGTTTTAATTTACGTATATAATACATCATCCTCTTTCTTTCCTACCTTCCCCCCGCCAAGTAAGGTAAAGATAATAGTGGCTTCCTGCTTCACAGGACTGGTACAAATAGAAATGCTTTGAAGACTGGAATGTTGTCTAATTCTGTATAGAGTCAAACAAATACAACAAAAGGCAACAACAAAAACCAGCAAGAACCCCTCCACTCCCCTTTGCATCCAGAAAACTGAAAATACAAGAAATGCCAAAAATAAGGCTAAACAAAAGATGAAATTATGATGAAGATTGCACATGTGAAGCCATGTACTACCTTTTCCTACCACATTCAGTGCATAGGAGGGATAGTATTCATTAAGTGAAATGGTAATCAGCTTTTTCTTACCAATTCAATGTGCTTTTCTTGTCTTACTAGTTACATATTATTTAAGTACTATCTTAAATACATAATTATTTCCCCAGTCTTTTTTTTTCCTCATCATGGGCACTCACAACACTCACAGTGTCTAAGCAATTCACAAACATTAATGATTTTATCATCTTGCAACACTCCTGTGTAATGAACTTGAACTAGCACAATCATTTCGTACATCCAAATATGACACCGAAAGAGATTAAGGCCAAAATTGTCAAACATCCACCAGCTTGAAGTTCAGTGTCAAGTTCAATATAGCAGAAGCAGATTTTCTTAGAGTACTGTTTCAAGATTCAGCTCAATCAGCTCTTTTAAAGCAATGAACTCAGTACTTATGCAGTAGAAAAGGTGGGGTGGATAAACAAATATCTCCAAAACTTCAGAGCCCTGTTGCCATAGTCCCGTATCTCATTCCCTAAGTGCCTTCCAATTTCTGCAGTAAGTGAAGCAGATGCCAGTCATTACACGGCCCTGATTCACTCCCTGCGCATCATCCACCCCATCCACTGAATGGCGCTGGGATCATACGAAAAAAATTGTATGCCATCATGTAATCAGAAACCAAATGATAACACATATGCACAAGGGATTGAATTAAAGTTGCCCAGGATCTCTTCACTTGGGCATTTGCCAACTTCCAAGTTTTCAATTTTACAACCTTAACAACATTTTAACAATAGTGAATCTATCTGAAGAAATTTATAAAAGCAAATGTTCTATCATCTGAAACTCCACGAATCATCAACATAGTTCAAATAGGAATCAAAACTCTGAATTACAGCACTAGAGATAAACAAATAACAGTAGCAGCTATGGAACATGATCGATGTGTATCAAAGGGAAAAGGAAAACAGTCCTCCTCCAAGTAGGCTTACTCCTTTTTGCTAGACTCTGAAGGAATTCTACATTCCGGTGGGAAAGTTGCTCTAGGAACTGTACGCACTTTCACTCTTTTTCTGTTTGCTCACTGTTGTCTCCTTTGTTACCCTGTTTCTATTCCAATTCTAATTCTTCTCAAATCCCGACTTCCTGTTCTACTTTTCCTACTTACTTTGTAAGTTTGATGTGACCAGTGCTTCCTTTACAGGAGACTCCAGATTCTCACCTATCTAAACTCTGTTGTAGCTGTTATCTCAACTCCTTCCCAAATTCCCATATCTAAGTTTCAGTCAGACTACACCCTTCTCCAGACTTCATCAAAATCATCTCTCAAAAAGATTCTCTCTTGGCCTTCAAGTTTAGAATTTGGTGTTACAGCAACTCCACTTAGGACGAAGAGGATTTTAAAGTAAAGATGTCTCTATATGAAAGACACTGTAGTTTGGAGTAGAGCACGAGGAAAATGGAACATGTGAAATCTCTGTTTCCTAAGAGTACGGCCAGTGCAAATCACGTTTTCAGAGTTTTCTCCCAGACTGAAGCAAATCTCAACCCAGAATGTACTTTGGGCAGATCTTCATGGCAGAACCAAGGTTCACCAAGAATTTACAAATGTCTGTGCCAGGGTTCACTGAACTACACATATGAATTTAACAAGAGGAAGCTGATGGACAAAGACGCTGTATAACTTATGTGGAGATATTATCACCAGCTTCATTTGTGATGTAAATGTATCAAAGTGGTTTTGTCTTAAACACTTAATATTTACTTGGCATGGCTGCCTAAGATATTACCTCTCCGTGCTTGCAAAGAAGGTATCTAGAATATACAGCAAAAACCCACAAGAGACTTGACAATAAGACATATTCAGTCAGTACTATTACAACTCCTAGAGCCATAGGATACTGACAGGTTATTTAAAGAGAACTCAGTAATTTACACTATAGTTCTCACATAAATAAAGACTTCCATTTTAGAGAAGAAACTATTATCAAAATGGACAAATTTTAGTGGACTGGAAAAAAGCCCCTGCACAATTATATCAGGCACAAACACGCCTAAATATTTTCACTTGTAAAATGCAGCCTATCATCCCCACTTCCTCTCTTATATCCATAATTGAGATGTTTAACATGAAGTGTTTTGGAATAGAACAAAATCTTTGTAATAACAAAAAGCTGAAGAACACTTTAATGAGATATAGAATAATAAAACATGACTTCCTGTGCAGTCCTGAAGTTTTATATGAATTGCAACTTAGTACCTCTTTGTTAGCCAAATCTCTACTAACTTTGGAAACAACCAGCCAATTCAAAATTTGGTACTTAGAGTTATTATACAAACCTTGTTTTTCTTAGGAAACCAGTGACTAGGAAAACCAGGATAACTGTATTTTTATAACACTCTAAAGCAATCAAACTGTGGAAAAAAATGCTCAATCAGTGAGGAAATGCGGGAACACAGGATTTAATCAAGTCCTTGACATATGATAGGAAGCCAATCACGGATGTGCATATTCCAAAATATTTCATTTTCGTGTTATTTAGGGCAATGCTCTATTCCCCTCACTTGTACTAGGTGGCATATAACTCCAGATTTTTCCAATTAATCTCAATGGAGTAACTCAGAGAGGATGGAATAATGTGTCCATCCATCTGCAAACCCAGAAATAAAGGTGGCAGTCCTTTACTGCATAAGCTCTTTTGCATAAGCCTCTAGTTTTCTCTCACTGCAGACAACTGCTGTTAACTAAGGCTCCTTTTTTCCTCACTCATTATTTGTTTTCATCGGTACATGCATTATATGACACTGAACATTACATACCTTCCACCACCTTCTTTGCAGTTGGGACATGTGCAAGCTACTCGTCGCAGTCTTTTTCCCTCTTGATGTGGTTGGTCCCCTTCCTCATCTACCACCTGTACTCTCAAATGTGTTAGATCATTGGTATTCAGTGTAGAATCACCACTGAGCTGCCACTCTTCTGGATCAGGCTCCTCTTCTTTAATCCTAATATCTGAGGAAAAGAACACACACAGATCCATAAGTAGCCCATTAAATAGAGAGAAGGAAACCATAATGATCAAATCTTTTTACTGTTGAGAGCACTATGTCAGTCAAAAGTCAACATCCGTTAGTGCATACTGACATTGCTTCTGTGCCCTTGTAACCTGTAATGTATTAAAAAAGTTTATCTTACTATACATTTCAAAGTTGAAGACAAGCTATAACAAAGTATTAGAGTTTAAGTTTGAATTGTTCTTGGTAAGGGATGCTGTCACCAGGAGGATATTGCCTGCTTGAAACTTGGGAAGAACTGAGGAACAAGAGGTTGGACAGAGGTTGAAAAAAATGTAAACGTGCGTTTCAAATGATCCTGAGTAGCCATTTATGTTTCCACAGGATTTCTCAATTAGTGTGACATGTAGTAGAAACAGTCTTTCTTGATGAACATCAGAAGTTTTCAGTATGCACAGTGATATATAAAGTAATACAATAAATCAATTAAATAAAAAGTTTTGACCTGAGAAAGACCAAGATATCTAAGGGAAACAAACAAACAAAAAAATCATGTCTTTGTTCCATTATCCCCTTCTCACCTCAAATTTATGCTTTTTCCACTATACATAGAGAAGAAAACATTTAGGGAAGAATGTTATTCAGCATTAGAGAGAGGTAAGCAACACATTAACCACTTTAACGTTTTGATGAGCTAGTAGTCAAAATAGGTCTTTGCAGTTTCATGGATGCAAAAAAGCCTTGTAAGTTACCCTCACAGGATGGACATTTGCAAGTATGTGTACCCTCTCCCTACACAGCATTCATTCAATCTAATCAAAGAACTAATTACAGCATCATAGCACACCATGGAACAGCAACTATTTTAACAAATTTACATTTTAATAGGAACATTTTTCCCCTCAGATACTATTCTGGATTCCCAGTGAGTTGAAAGTCTCTAAGTCTGGACTCCAAAAGAAAGATAGTTTCTATATACCATTTTAGAAAGCTGAACCCCAGCCCCTTCTTTGGTACAGCAGGGTAGTTTACTTTTGCTTTTTTTTTTTCAGTGAAAATTATTAGCCACTAAATTAGCACAAACTAATAAGCAAACCATCAATTTTTTTTTTTCTTTTGTTGAACCTTCAAACGAAAACCTGTGTGTCTTTCTGGATGTATTTAAGAGACTGCTTTCACTGCAGAACAAACTCAGTTATCATGTAGATATTTAGCCTTAACTCAAACCCCACTCAAACACTGAAACCTTAACTGAGCACTGTGGCCACTTTAAATTATTTCTGGGAGTCAATCCACCAGCCATCATCTGTATAATGAAGACAAAGCTGCACAGATTGCATGATAAAACATAAGAAAAACTGTGCTAGCTCAGATCACAAACAGCATCCTGTCCCAGTAAAGATCAGGAAAGAAATGAAGAGTTACCGGGTCTGCCTTCTGAATCATCTCCAAATTTCATCTGTTTAGAGACCAAGGATGTAGCTACACACAAAAACTTGCTTGGTGCTAATAAAGTCTCAGTCCAGTCTCCCCCAACACCACAGTTTGCCTTCCTTTTACTTGCACACATATAACCATTGGTGGGACTGTGTTGTAAACTACATCACCAATCTAACTAAAGCTAAAATAATTATCTAGGAAACCGCTGCATTGAGAAGACAATTCCAGGTCAGAAACAGGGAAGTCTAGAATATTTGTCTGATTTGGCTGCAGAAGTCAATGCTAGAAATTACTAGAAATTAAGTTTGCATAAATATGACAGGCTCTGAGCTGTGGGAATGCAGGAGCTAGCACACTGACTTTTGCTGACTCTCTACGCATGTGGTAACATCCAGCAGAACTACTTTGGTAAGCTTGTCCAAAGACACCTGCACACTGAGCTTCACTGTTACCACAAGAAGTTCACAACTTCAGGCAGCAACGTAACAAGTATCTCTCATGTGAAGACCCAGAAAACCTCTGGTGACCTCTAGTCTTCTGTATTAATCACCAAACTATCTTCCCTACCAAATTCAGTCATTTTCTGAGACTCACCTATGAAATCACTTTATTAGCTGTAATAATTTATATACGTATGTTATATATAAAATTCATTTTACATAAGCAAAGATTAAAACCCTATACAACATAGAAAGAGTTTATAGAATTGATCTTTCAAATTGGATATGATTACGTATACTAATACATTCACTTAGAGCAACTTTAGAAAAATGCAAAAGCCTGATTTACACTTACGTAACAGGGCACATAATAGGAATTTAAATACAGCAAAGTGGCAAGGCTGCCAGCACAGGCCAATTCAAGCCTCCAAGCAGTTCTCTAGGACTGCATATGTTACGCACCTTACTAAAAATTCTTTTACCAATTAAATGTTCCACAAAACATAAATTGTATAAATTCCGTTTTATTTAAAATAAGAATTAAAGTAACGTTAATAAAATAAAACACTATTTAGAAAATAATTGCATTATGATCTTACTAACAGTAGACATTGGCATATACTGAGTTTGTGAAGTCAGTAGCTGAATGCAGTTAGCACTGCATACACATACTTCAAAAGAGATGTCAACATGTCCTAGCAAAGATGAATGGATCAAATTAGGGTATAAATCTGTGCTCACAAGACCCAACTCCACTACTGAAGTCAAACGTACCATATAACATATGGTTTCTCCTGTTATACTGACACCTCAAAGTCACACTCTAATTAAACAGAGATACACCTAACAATAGAAACACGTCCAGAATGTCTATTACCACACACCAGTATCCAGGACTTTCTACTGTCAACTCATGCAATGTTTGTTCCACTTCACAAACTTTCCTCACGAGCTCCTTCCACTTTTGTCATCGCTATGTCCCTGTTCCCAGTCCCTCCCAATCACCACCATCGGAGCAGCACAAAGGCTTGTAATAGTTTTATAATGGTGGAGGCATGAGAAAACTATTTAGACAAAAAAAAAAAAAAAAGGGATAGACAAAACACTCCTAAGAGTTGAGGATACTGGAAAAAATAACAAGTTGCATAGACATACAGTAGTTTATAATATTATTTTTAAAAATGCAAAACTGAAATGAAGTCAAAGTAGTACTGCGTTTGTAATTTTGTACTGTGTTTCCTGCTTATCTTGGTAAGGCAGAAAGTGCAGCTATTGCTTTAGGTATTCCTCAGAAGGACCATCTTCTACTCCAGGCACACAGAAAAGTACAAAGTAAACTGGCAATTTACAGACAGGACTTTTTAATACTTAATTATGTAGATTATACTTTAAATAAAATTAAAAGAAATATCAAAAGATTGTTTATCTAGCCTTTTCAGTATGTAGCACAGCAGAGAGTGGATTGTATCAAATTCTGTAGTGAATCTGGTTGCCTTAACAAGCTCCTTAGAACCTGTTGCCCTCCAAGTAGGTTTTACATTATTGCAAGAGATGAGGGAAAATTCCACCACTATTTTTGGGAGGAGGAAGGGATGTCACTGTAATTTAGACAACAGTAAGAAAATGAAGGAGCAGAAGGGGCAAACTATGGAGAAGAGCAAAAGATAAGTCTTCTCCAATGCAATGGAACTGGAGATGACACAAATTCACATGGATAGCAACGACTCCGCATTTCTCCTTTGGCGTTCCTCTGGACATGCTCTGTTCTAATTCAGTCTCAACTGACAGAATACTAGGTTTTACGCATATGCTGCAAAAAAATGGGCCTAAAAAAAAATTTACATAATCCCTAAAGTCACGAGAAGCCAATGCAAACACTGGTAAATTTGAGGCAACTTTTGTTTTCCACCAATTAAACACAGGCTAAATGAAGGTTACATTTTCTTTACTACTATTTTATTTCCATGCTTTCAAATTTCTATATGCCCTTACTTCTTAATTAAGTTCAGACCTAGAACTACATAAGCATGAAGGGGAAACTCAGACAAAGATACTGTTTCAAACTGCCTACAGATTCTGAAAACCATATATTCTGTTCAATAAGTTCTCGGTATCTAGTGAGCTAGATTTGTTTTAGGTTTTGCTTTCCTCTAAAGGAAGAAAATTGGGATCTTGGTGTACAATTTTGTTCCAAATGTAGTATTTCATAATCACAGAAAGCTCAAAGCTGGCTATAATATGGAGCAAGTTTAAGTGTATTTGGCAAATAAAAACAATAACGAAGAGATTTGTTTAAAGCGCTTCAGAAAAGAATAACTAAACTGACAAGATGAAACTATACAGATGTAAATGCAGCTTAAACTATTATTGAGAACTTTTCAACTATAATCTAGTGTGGAGAGAATTACTGCTGCCCACTGATACAGACAGGTCATTTACCTACTTCACCGTGTATCAGATGAATGCATCAGTTAAGCTTCACGTTCTATTTTGGTCTGATTCAAGTAGGACTTTAAGAAAATGCTGCTTTCTTCATGTATGAGAAAAGTTATTAGTTCACCCAAGAGCCACAGAAACAGTGATAAACTGAAAAGGGAGGAGGATGCAGTGCAAAAACACTGCATTTGAGGACTATGCCACCACTTTAATTTTTTGACCTATCTGCCTCTGCAGAATGTCATGTAAAAGCACTCTCAGCATTACCTGTAACTATCTCCAAACTGTTGGCTTCTAGTTTAGCTGCTTTTCCTAGATGCTGAAATCCACTCTGCCTTTTTACTCAGCTAAGTTTTACAAGTCCCTGATCTGAAAAGCAGAAATACGGTTTCAACCGAAAACAGATTTGCAGCAGCACTGCACATACCTTCACACCAATTTCCTCACAGCATCACAAATTGACTGTCTGTAGTTTCAACGCCTTGCAATCAGTAATGCCCATTCATTTATTTTTCCAAATAGATGCTTCCCTTCCCACCCCTCCCAAGAAAACAGATGTGAATTCCCATCTCCTTTCCATCTTCTCTTGTTAATCTTGTTTTCAGTTTTCTCTACAGTGCAACCCACATCCCCTCAATACCTTGACTCATCTTGCCTTAATCTCTGGATGTGAGAAAGCTTTAATAAAGATGTTCAAATTTCTTAGACACTGTCCCTGTTCATTCCCATCTAAACTAAACTTCCTAAACTAAACTATCTAAATTAAACTCTCCCTGCTAGTTGGTCCAGCTCTGCAACTCTTCCAGACAGGAAACTTAACAAGGTTAATGATTGCTACTCTGATTTGCCCCCCCAAACTTAAGTGTGAATTTAGGCATTTTTATTACATAATAAATTACAAGGCAAGAAAAGATACACTACAGAATGTCATCCTGAAATACCTGTGAACCTCAACTCAGAAGAAAAACTGTCATCTAGTTTCAATAGCTCTAAATCAGATTTTAAGTTTCTGAGGAAAACAACTGTTGTGTACAAGTCTAAGAGCAGGACCTCGCAGTACTGAATATTTAAGCAGTACCAGCAAAACAATTAAAAAGAGAACTATAGATTTTTTTCTTGCAAGAAATGCCACATACTGTATTTCCAAGTGATCCTATGCATTATTCTAAGCTGATTATTAAAAAATTTGAATCACAAAGATACTTAAGCCAGTGCTACCAGAACACATACTATGCCTCAAAGAACAGTTACTTACCCTAGAGTAACAGCAGTTCTTTGAGATGTGTTTTCTACAGATTCTCAAGATTTTGGATTCTTATGGACAGTAAGGCCTGCTGCGGCATGCCCTTATTTTTTCCTTTTTTGCCATAGTTGAAAATATAAGAGAGGATAACTAGACAGGGGGAAGAAGAGTTGATCATGCTCAATACAGAAGAAGCCGTGAACTGCAGAAATAGTTAAGGAAAGCAGGAGAACACAGAGAATTCTGTGACCCGCAGGGTTAAGTATTCCTACATAGTAGAGTATTAGGCTGCTGCTAGGGTCAAACAACAAAATTGTCAGCAGTAATTGAGGAAGGTAGAACTGTTCAATGAGTATTTCTGTTCTGTATTTAGGAAAAAGCCAAATAATGGTCCTATCACTAGATGGGAATGAAAAGCTTCCCACTGACCGTAAGTCAGGAAGATGTAAAAACGGCTACTGAAATAAACACTTAACAGATCAAGATAATTTTCATTCAGTAATTTTAAGAGAAGGCTAAAAAGCTCTCTGCAGCCCAACGCTGCAAGCCTTTGATCAAGTGAATGTTCCAGTGGGTTAGAAAAAAGCTAGCACTGTGATAATACTGAAAAAAGGTAAACAAAGACTCAAAGAAGTAGGGAAAGAATTAATGCCACTCAAAATGAGTGTATGGGAACAATTAGATTCAAAAGTAAATTTTTTTTGAAATCAATGATGACACCCTTGTTGATACAATATACTTGAGAGTTCTGCACAGCAAGTGACTTATTAGGATACAGTAAAACATTTTGATTAAGGGAAACGAATTACAAAACATATGTGGAATATATGGATTAAAAACTGGCATGAAGTTTAAATGCAGATCAAGAACTACCATTTCTGTATGATAAATAATGAGGATGTCACTGAAAATGTGTATTTCTTTGCCCCTTTTGTCCTTAAAAATTACTACCTTCTGAATAAATGTGTCTTCTACAAGCAGTGCAAGACAACCCACAACCCATCTACAACCCAGACTTATCTTCAAGAGGGCAATCACAACTAGGATCCTGGTGAACACTCCTGGCATTACAAAAAGACTGCCGTTGTCCTTGGTAGAAACTTCAGATATGTTTTACCAGCCAGATGCACTGACAAGTTAGCTTGAGAGATCAGAACCAAAGTATGTGATCCTGCTAGGAAGTTCAAAAGGCAAGAAAACGGCTCAGAACCTGAAAACAATGGACCTAAAGTGCTGAGACCGAAAAAAGACAGAAGATGAGTTTCCAGCCTTCTTTTTAAGTTGCCATAGTACTGGAAATAAAATCCCTTGCCTCTTTCACTTAATGGATACTTGCCATACACCTCCACAGGTGTAAGAGAGTTTTTCTTTTGCTTCAGGAGTATCTTGTAAAAAGGGTATTTGAAAAATGAAAAAGGAATGAGTACCTGAAACTGGGTAATACATTCTTTTGTGAACATCCTGAGGATATCTGAGCCTAAGATAACTCAGGCTAACCTCCTTAACCTTGAGAATCTAAACTGCATCACCAGACACTCAGCATACATGACAGAATATTCACTTAAAAGTAACATACATACGAAGTTTCACCTCACCACCAGGGGCTGTAAGAAAACGAATTAGACTCTGAGCTGTTTTGGAACACAGCAGAAAAGCACATGAAGTACAGACACAGAGGAAGGATGTGACAATTCAATCTTTTCAAGACTTTGAAGAAAAAATGCAATCCTATTCCACAGCAGTAAATACTGCATTAAAAAATAATCAGACTAAAGTTATGCAAACTTTCTTCCACTTCAAGTGAGATAATTTACTATATGCTGTTATAAGCAAGATTGTGAAACACATACAAGCCTGATTGTTTAATTCTTCCACAATTTCTTAATTTCCTTTGAAAACTATGAGAAAATAAGGAACGTAATTTAAGCATGCTGAAAGCAAACTATCAACACAAGATTGGTACATAACTACCTCTAATACCTGGAGTAACTTAAATTTGTCAGTTTCCAATTTAATTTTTCATATAAAAAATAAAACAGTGGGGGAATTTTTTTAACTATTTTGATTTTACAACATGCTCACTAAATGCCTCAAATGTAAATGGGATAGCCCAAAACAGATGTTGTCAGATTAAAATATTTACTTAACATCATTGCTTCAGTTTATTTCATGCATTTCCTAAGACCTTTTTTAATAATCAGATTCAATTTCATAATACCACCATGCCCTTCTCTCAAAAGCTTGGTGTAAAGAATGCCTTAGAAGGAAAAACTGCATAACTGAAAGTAAAATTAATAAGGTTAAAACTGGAACTTAAAAAGAAAGAGAAAAAGCCAAGTTGTGTAAAACTAAAAACCAGCCAAAATTTTCTATAAAGTTCTAGATGCCAGAAGAAAGCTATGCTTTAAGTAGCATTCTGTGCTACTTCACCAGAAGCATTAAAACACTGAAACAACCATGCCTGCAAGTAAAACTGTAAATACTCCATTTTTAATTTTGTTTGTTTGAGTGTTTAGACTGTTTTGCCTAACAGATGCTAGACCAAAGCCTCACAACATAGCAGCAGATGAAAGATAAGTTGTCACTTAGGCAATTATTTACCTTGAAAATTGCCTGCCGATTTTTTGGGCAAATTTAGAATAGCTAAATTACTTCAGCATGATAAAGACTTCAGGTTCTGGCATGAATGGAATGAAGTCCCCACCACAAATAGCTAACCACTCCCACTCTCTATCAACTGGTATAAGTTCATCAGCAGGCAGGACTGTAAGCTTTAATGGCAGCAGGCAGATGAGTCCATTAAGTAGCTGGTGTATACTCCTGTAGAGGAGGAGCTGGGAAGAAAGACATAGAAATGAAGACCTCAGTTTTGCAGTGGTGCTTTGAGTCAACTCTTGAAAGGAATCCCTTTGACTTTATTCCAATTGTAGACCAACCTGGAAAACTGTTTGTAGTTCCTTTTTATTTTTTTATTATTCATTTAATTTATTTTAATATTAATT
>NW_009629123.1:0-1144 GCF_000690535.1 Cariama cristata | reverse complement strand
AAATGGGGCTAAACTGGGCTGAGTCAGGCTGAACCAAGCCAAGTCCTAACTAGGTCAAACCCAAACCGGGGCAAACGAGGTCAAACCAGGCCAGAGCTGAAGTGAGTCAGGTCCTAACTGGACTGAACTGGGCCAAGGCTGAATAGGGCAGAACTGAACCAAGTCTTAACTGGGTCAAACTGGGCTAAGCCCAGCGCCAAGTCCTAACTGGATCAAGGTGCCAAACTGGGCCAAGACAAACCAGGCTCAACCCAGCCAAGCCCAACCACGGTTGAACTGAGCAAAGCCTTAACCGGGTAGAACTGGGCCGAACTGGGCCAAGTCCTTCCCGGAAACTGGCCTGAATGGGGCCAAGCCCAATCAAAGCCAAAACGGGCCAAAGCGTAACTGGTGGGAACTGCGCCGAACCAGGCTGGACTGGACCGAGGCCAAACCAGGCAAAACCCAAACTGAGCTGAACCAAGCCAAACCCAAACCGGACCAAACTGGGCTGAACAGAGCCAAGCCCAAACTGGGCGAAACGGGGACAAACAGGGCCAGACCCCAAACCAGACCGCACTGGGCTAAATGGGGCCAAACCAGTTAAAAGGCTAAGCTGGGCCAAACCAGACCAAGCCCAATCTGGGCTGAACCAGGCCAAACCCTAATTCAGCTGAACTGGGCTGAATTGGGCTGAGCCAGGCCAAGCCTGGACCAGGCCAGGCCAAGCTGGGCTGAAGGGGTCCGAACTGGGCTGAATGGGGCTGAGCGGAGCCAAGCCCAGACCAAGCCGAGCCAGGCCAAGCCCAGATCAGGCTGAGGGGGTCTAAAATGGGACAAATCGGGCTGAGCCAGGCCAAGCCCAAAATCAGGCTGAACTAGTCCAAGCCTAAACTAGGCCAAGCCGGGCCAAGCCCAGACCAGGCTGAAGGGGTCTGAATTGGGCCAAGCCCCTACTGGGCTGGATCAGGCCAAGCCCAAACCAGGCCAAAGGGGTCTGAACCAGGCCAAATTGGGCTGAGCTGAGCCAGGCCCAAACCAGACCCAGTTGGGCCAAGCCCAAACCGAGCCGAATCAGGCTGAAGGGGGCTGAACCGGGCCAAGCCCCCACCGGGCTGAACCAGGCCAGGCCCAGACCGGACCCAAGGGGTCCGAACCGGGCCGG
>NW_009629122.1:0-2465 GCF_000690535.1 Cariama cristata | reverse complement strand
TAGCCCCGTTTTAGCCAAACCAGGACAGAAACAAATCCTGGATTCTTTCCCCAAAACATCTAAATGGCACTTGCTAGGGAAATGCTACAGTGTAAAGAGCAGCAGATAGAACCCTCCAAGTTGGACCCTCCTGTAATTACTATGGCATTATCAGAGAGCACTTGTTACCTGCACACTCATTGGGGTGCAGCGGTTAGTTTAAGAGCATCCAAAGGAGTTAACTGAGTGTAACACTGGTATAACAAAGAGAAATAGGTTCCACTCTTGCTGTTTCAGGAGGATTTGGTCTTGTTCTCTGTTCCTGGCTCAGCCAAGCACTGGCAGAGACCTGAGGAACTTTTCCATGCTCCACCTATATCACTGTGTCACAGCTCCCCGAGGCACGCCTGGGGCAAGCACCCTCCTATTCTGCCTTGCTCTACAGAAAGGAGCTTGTCTAATCAAAACCAAACACTGCAGAGCTCTCTTCCATATCTCATCCTTGCAACTTGTAACCACAACCGGTGTGGCTGCTCCAAGGGATGCAGCATGTCTTACCCCTTGTGTACTCCACAGAAATGATGCAGAGAGAAGACTAAGAATGCAGAGAAGACTCATGTTATCCCCTGCTCCCTTTCTTCAGTCATAGAATCATAGAATCATAGAATCACAGAATGGTTTGGGTTGGAAGGGACCTTAAAGACCATGTAAGTTCCAACCCCCCTGCCATGGGCAGAGACACCTTCCACTAGACCAGGTTGCTCAAAGCCCCATCCAACCTGGCTGTGAACACTTCCAGGGATGGGGCAGCCACAGCTTCTCTGTGTAGCCTGTTCCAGCATCACTTTGATTAACTGTCATTAATTAGGACACTCTAGACTGCAGAGTGCTTTCCTTGATACAACCTGTAGACACACTAGTAAAACTGTATACACTGTATGATGAGAAATCCCCTGTTTTACTGAAGTCATTCTTTTTCTCCGTTAAACTCATGAACAGATCAGGTATGGTACAACAGGTAGTGAAATGCAGAGTGCTCAGACTCTTCCTTCCCCAGGCACTGTTGCCTTCATAGGATATTCTTTGAAGCCCTCATCACCCTGTCACTCCCTCCATCACCTCAAAAATGCTTGGAAGGGATCTCCAAACCTGAAGCACGGCCTTTTTGCTGATGTGCTGTTCCCCAGCGATGTTTTTATAAACAGACCCACTCACCCACAATCATCAGGAAGGAAATGAAGCAGGAAATTCAACTAATTTGCCTGAAGGTATGAAAATATCGAGTCGAGAGGGTTACAGAAACTGTCACGGGTGATCAAATTGGACCTCCTCAAGGGCCCTGTCCCACCTCCAGCAAAGTGGCATGCAGCTCCTGGGGAACAGCGGTGCAGAGCTATTTAAGACCCTCTTTCCCCCACACAGTAATTCCTTGTGTTGATACATTCCTTGTAAAAGACGACCATTTTTTTCCTACCCTCATTACCTTAGATTAAATCCCTTCCAAGCCCTCTTGATGAAGGATATACTACTATGTTGCTCTGCAGTATCCACAGGCAGGATTTAGTGATGGGGTGAGCCTCTTGAAGGCTTTGTATGGGTTTATGCTCCTAAGCAGAGAGCTCAGCCTGTCACAGGTACTCACACTCGAATGCAAATATCTGCACAGCACAGCACGCGATGTGACACCGGTCTGAATTCACACTTAAGCTTTTACTAATATAACTCTATGGAAACAAGCTCAGTGATGATTGATGATTTACAGCTCCTACGTAGCACGTTACAGTTTCCAGTGGAAGTATGTTGTGCTGGATGCAATAAACCAACAACGTGGGCAGTTTCAGTAAGTAGATTAATAACCTATAAACTCAGCTGCTTCACAAAGGGAGTTATGTACCGGCAGTCCAGCATCAAGGAACAGGTTTTTCAGAGCTCACAAATACGTTCTCCCCTCTGGCGTGTGCTGTGGATGCTCACTGTGCATGTTACAATGCCTATGGAGGGGACGGGACTGGAGAGACGACCAGAGAGATCATTTGCTTCTTTGGAGGTACTTTAACCTCCCCACTTCTTGTCTTGGCTCCAGTCTTTACACATCAACACTAAAAAAGCCAGCGTTATGTTGTTAAATAGTTTTAGCAGACACTTTATCAGTTGAACGTATCTGTCTGGGGGATTCTTTAATGATGCTGCATTCTTTTAAATTCAGCAGTGTTTTATAGTCACCTTAAAAATGTCTGATGCTGGACCGAAAGAAGATATTATTTACTATGTGCTATTTTTTATTATTATTAACGATGCAACATACATTGTTTTTTTCCCTCTGAGAAGCACAGAATTTCTTTCCACTTTCCCTGCCGTGATCACCTTTGGGATCCACGCAGCTTAATTTCAGACACAGGAATTTCAGGGTAGGGGGTGAGAATACAGGTATTTCTGGGCGGAGACCCTCTAGGGAGCTCATGTCGAGAGCAGAGATTTCAACCCGG
>NW_009629121.1:29326-33824 GCF_000690535.1 Cariama cristata | reverse complement strand
CTCATAAGCAGAGATGTCGTTTGAATTTTTTTTTTTTTTTTTTTAATTGTAACACAGCTTCTTCTCTAGTCCAAATTAGGAGCGTTGGTACTAGTATCTGTAAAGCCTTTACTGACCTGATTGTTTTGTGGTTCTCGGACTCCTGTTTAAGCAATCTCCCCTTTTTCTAGCCATGTATTCTTTGCTGCATTATCCCTTAGATTATTCTCTGGCAAATGCTTGTACTAGTACACAGAGGAATGTAATGGGAAACTAATCTGACTGAAATATAGTTCAAACTCTCCCCTCCTTTCCTCCTGCTCAAAAAAAAGAAATTATTACGCTGGCACAACACAGATAGCAAGAGTTATAGAGGCTGTATATGCCCATCCTGTCACCAAAAATACTTGTTCAATAACTGCCTCAGCCTGCTTGGGTCAAAGCCCATTCCAATCTACCTTTAATACAGTACTTGTGAACCTTGTATTCAGCTACTTACTGAGTGTGAAAAAGGGCACTGATCTCTGTTCCCTTTCAACTCTTCATTGTTTTCTAATAGCCTGAAAATTTTCAGTGCTTCACTCATCTTTAACGCTATCGGGATACCAAGAATTGGAGGCTACATGCTGATACAAGTAATACATCCCAGATACATTGCTTCCTAGGAGGACAATAGCAAAAGAAAGCCATGTGCCTAACCTAATGAGATATCTAGCCTCCACCTAAAGCAGTTAAATCAATAGATTGTATTTTGGGAGATGAAGAAACATGAATATTACTTTTTTCTTTCATTGCAATAAGGAAAGAGGCTGAAAAAAGCAGAGTGGATGGTAGGTTGCAGCATATTTGAGAATCAAAGACTTGTTTCACAGTAGGATTTTTTGTTTATTAAAAAAAAAACACTGATTAGATATTTCGTATGAAAGTTCTCCAACATTGTTAGGCATTCTTCTGGGAAGGAAATTAACTAGTAAACTGAAGCATTTAATTATCCTGAAGGTAGGACTTACTATTGTCTTTCAGAAACATGCTTCACTCACAGTCTCTCTCTTCCCCATGTATGTAAAAATAAAGAATATTTAAATTGTTTATTTATACCATACCTGTACTGAAAGAAACAGCATTAAATCATTGCCATTTCTTTATTTTAAGATGTGTTGAATCCATATGTTCATCCAGTTCCAGACAGCTGTTTAGAAATGTAACTGTCTGGCTGTTGACCAAAATAAATGGAATGCCCTTGGTATAACATCCCTGTAAAATCCGTACTCATGCACCAAAATCAATAAATCTTGAGGAGAAATGAAGAACTGAGCTTCAGGGTTTCAAGACATCTTAAAAAACGTGTCCTCTGTTTTTCACCCTTCCTCCAACCTTAGAATTTAATACATGTGTTGGCTCCGAGTAGCTAGAATATTCACTTTAAATCCAAAGGTCACAGCATTGTGGCTCGATAACATACCAGTCTTGATTGCTGTCTGAACAAAACAAAAAACGCTGTTTGGCATAGTCAGAAGTAGAAAACCAAAATTATAGACCACAATAAAGTCTGCCTGTAGTAATCTACGGTCTTTAAGTAGAGAGAAAACATATGCTGTGATTTCAGTATTCTCAGCTTCACTGGGGTGCACCAGCAAATGGTACTTCCCTTCTTTTACTTTTCAGACCAGTCATTCTATTAATATTTAATTATAAACCTGCAAATGTAAAACAGAGAAGTTGCTCTTCAGCCTTTCCAGGTAGTCTGGATCCTGCTGCAGCACCGTACGGCTTTACGAGGGCTTTTCACCACCCACTGCAAAGGCCCTGTCCGCAGGCACTCGGCCGTCCCGGAGGGAGGGGATGAGATAACAAGCATGACCAAAACGTTCGGTCCTCCTGGGATGCACCTCTGTGTGAAAATCCCAAGGAACACCTTCAGCAAAGAAATTCGGTAAGATGGACTCGGAGCAGCCCCGAGGCTGCTCCAGCTGTTCCAGTTGGGTTACAAGGAGAACAGGAATGTGCAAGGAGCTAAGGAAGGCTTAACAGGAAAATGCAAGGAACTAAGGAAGGCTGAATAGGAAAATGCAAGGAACTCAGGAAGACTTAACCATCCTGTGAGCGAGGTACAACTATTCTGAGGTTAGAGCTGGTTGCGAAACGTTTCCGCTTTCTCTCAAACAGTTCTCTCTGGGATACCGAGGCGCACACTAACAGATGTCCCGTCTCTACAAGCCAATCCAATGGAGTTGTTATAGCAAAAAATATCCGGTGATGGACACGGTAAGCGTTCCCTTCCACTGCACAGCAGTCACAGAGTGGGTGGTGCTGCAGCCATTGAACTCTTCCATGCAGGAGGCTGACATAATCAGAAAACAATACTAAAACCTTTTAAACCCCTCAAGGTCTACCGCTTAAATGCAGTACCCTGAGACATTTGGTTTCTGGATGCTTTAACATATCTTCTCACTAAACTGTTGTTTACTTTTAAATTGCTGCACCCCATACAAAGTATGGAATATTTCCAGGAATAAAGTCTGAATTACTGGTGAGGCTGGGTGAGGCGCAGAGTTGTGTGCAGTGGGAGATGAGAACCATGCAGAAGCTTCCAGTGGAAAGACCAAGGCAGTGATTTTGGCCCTGCTAATTAACTCCCAGCAGTATTAAGGAAAAGTTTTCTCCTCCCTGCAGTCAGTAAAATAACGCGGATATGGTTATACCCGTCCTTCACAGCTGGCATACCACAGAGCTTAACAGATCAAGGAGATGCGTTCCAGTGGTCCAAATCCTTTCTCTACGCCCATCTGATAGTCCTTAAATACTTAGCAAAAGCTGGTGCCTGTCTTTGGACACCAAGGATGGGTCTTCGGGTTGTGGTAGATAATTTACCCATAGTACCCACATGAGCTGTAGTGACTGTGTGAAACTTAAGCCAGAGCTCGGGATGCCTGCTGCAGGCACTTCCAATCCCCCTGCTAAAGCCAGATCTGCACGCTTCACAGCTCGTGCATCCAGCATCCACTTGCTGACATGACCACCGCAATAGCACAGGTCTTTCTGGCCCCTGGAGCATCTCCACAAGCAGCTCTGAAACCCCTGTGCCCAAACTGTCACCTCTCCAATAGCCACCAGAAAGCAACCAGAGAGAATAGTTATATTGATAGCAGATTGGACAAATTTAGTGTCCTCTGCCACACCTGAAGCCAGACCTCCCAAAACGCTCAGCGGCATCTTCAACCTGTAATTTATATTACGAAGTGTGTAGATTTTCAAATAAAAGGGCTCTGCTGGTTGGGAAAACTGGGGCTCGGCTGTAGATGCCTCCTTGCCTAAGCCTTGTCTTCGCGCACTCTCCCACGGCTGACAGATGCACAGCATGTGTTGGAAGGAGCTCTGTAAGAATTTGATGCAAAGAGGGAAACAGAACATTTCAGCAGCTTTTGCTGTTGTAACATCAAAGCAGTACTACAAATTTTCATGTTTTATGATCTCCTTTACATTCACTGCCCTCAAGCCTTAGCAGTTGAGCTCATTAATATGACGGCTGCCTCCAGCCTCTGCTGGGAAAGCTAAGAAACACTGACAGTCCCCGAGTCACCTGTTCAAAATACAAACACTACATGTTTAATGACATAAAGATAACAGGTTAAGTAAACCGTACCTATTACATTTTTTTAAAGCCTGATTTGCTGTGCAACATAGGCCTCCATGTTACAGAAAAAAATCTTTTGCGATGAAACTGCAGTTTGTGTGAGTAAGGAGGCGAATTATTTACCCAACCAGCATTTGGAATAATGGCCAGATAACAATTCTCCGATTATCTTCTCCGGGAGTGTTTTGGATGAACTAGCGAAGTTTTGGCTAGCTGCCTTTTCTATGCGTAATATGTAGGAGTATGTTGGGGAACAATGTTTTCAAGTTCTTGTCTGGAATCAGATTTGTTCTTCTCCACAGTTTATCAGCAGAACAGCGTGGCTGCTAACCGCAACACACTCGCGTGCAAGCGCAATATGCAACCCACACACGAGTGCCACCCATTTCATCATTTCGCAACGGTCATTACCAGTACCTCACACTAACGTGCAGAGGCCGAGTAAATGCTCAGTGCTACCGAACAAAGAAAATATCCTTCTTTTTTTTTTTTTTTTCACTCAAAATAGAGGAAACAAGTGAAAGAATCAAACTGGTTTATGAGGAAAACAACAGTTTGCCAATAACAGAAATTAGACATGATAATGGATAGCCCAATCATTTATAAAACCAATTTCTTCTCATTTGTGATTGCCAGTACAAAAATCTATTAACCAGAAAAATTCAGCAGATCAAAGGAAATCTGCTTTTCTTTTTCCCTGTAGTTAAGTTTGTTCATAAAGTGTCATTTAGTGTAACTTAACTTTCTAGGGTCGTACTCACACAACTTTGTGATACATTATGTTATATCTCCAATTCTGACGCTTGTTTCAGGACGCTATAAGTAATTTGTGAGGGGTGTGAGAAATACAGTAGGGTGGATTATTTGTTTCCTATGCTACAAACT
>NW_009629121.1:0-29309 GCF_000690535.1 Cariama cristata | reverse complement strand
ACATCCCCTACAAGAAAACAGATTTGTGTGGTCACTTAACCGCTGACCCCAGTGCCTGCTACCCACCTTCAAACCTCTTCCAGAAAACGGACAGAAATGAGTGTTTAATACTTTCTTTGCTACCTATCTTCATGCTGCAAAACCATTGTAAATTCTGTGTTTCCACGGTTCTCCAAACCCAGATTTTTTTAATTAGTTGCAAACTGAAGTTTGAACATATTTTTGTGGCCAGCTTTTATAGGCAGGCAAAGACAAAATGTTTCAAAAGGAACATTAAGTAGTAAATTGTTCTTCTGCCAACCTGTTCAGCCCTGTCCTTCTGTGCAAAGCCTGGAAGCGTGGAGCAAGGCATGCCTCCCTTCCCTCGGAGAGGACGGCAGGGATGGGAAATGATCCATCCATCCCCCCTGGAAGCTCATCCCCACCCCGGGCTCTCCTGATTCAGCAGCTGAAGGGAACAGGAACACCAAGTCCCAACCTGGCCCCGGGGCAAAAGGAGCATTTCCCTTTCTACGGCCAGTGCTCGACAGACCACGGTCCAGTTCATAGGCAGCAAAAGCTTTGCTTATTAAACTTCTAGGCTTCCCTTGAAAAATGTGTCTTTCTAAGCTGCTGAACGTGTTGGGTTTTTTTAAGCTGTTTGTATTTGTGTAAGGCTAGAAGGTACAGAGACTGAACTCACCCGCCTGACAAGCCATGTATACCCCTTGGCTTGGGACGTGTTCACTGAAGTTAGAGCTTGGGAAAACAAATCTGAAAACATCAACCAAGAAACACATGTGATGCCTTCTCCTTCTTTATAGACAAGGTCAAACAATGTATCACTTTAATAAATAATGGCTATTTCAATGGCATGTTTTTAATTGCAGTGGTAGAGGTACGAAGGAAAACTATGTTCTTCTGAAAGGGACCAAATACATATGTATAAACTACTGACCCGCTAAAGTGTGTTTCAACTTTTGGGACTAGACAGTGGATTTTCTCCAAAATATAACTCAGTTTTGAAAAATGTATTATATTTCCCTTCTATGCTATCGGATTTATAGTTCATCTACTTAGGATAAATACGTGGTGTTAGTCTTTATAAATAGACTGTATTTTCTAATAGGACAGCTTACTTACAGAACCTGACAAATTCCACCACGCTGGTTATATATTGGCATGACTTGTAATCATCAACATTAGTTCACAAAGGAACTGAATTCCTTATCACTGATGCGCTTCCTTTATGAGTCTCTACCCTCCAAAAATTTAAGCCTTTAGCTTTCCAGCAATGTACTCGGCACTTATTAGGATTCCTCAAGCTGTGTCTTGGAAATGTCTATTTTGTTTTTCCTTCAATAATTTGTTGAAAGTACCACTGTGTTTAAACCTAATGTAGCAAAATATTTTAGCACATGCTTCAATTTAATTCTACCAACCTAAGAAAAACAATGAGAATTTGCTAAATCAGCTCTTTCAAATGTAAGGGGGGAAAGAGAAAGTACCATATCCACAGTTGAAAAATTTCATGAATGTGATTTATTTGAAACGAGAAAGCAAGGATCTGAGTTGGGTTTTTTAGCTTGTCTATTTGACCTTTTCAAAGTCAGGGCAAAGAAGTGATACAAAGATCTGATACTTCACACCTATGTTTCTCTATTTTAAATGATTGTTAAGGAACAAAATAGAAGACAGTATCCACGGTAGTTTTTTTCTTGTTATAATCCAGTGTTTTCATAATAACTTTTTTTTTTTTCCCAAAACACTCCTCAGTCAGTGAGGCAGAATGGCCTTTTCTTTTCACAGAAGATCTGCAGGGAGAGTATATGTGGCGGCTTCTCAGCTTGCTCATAAAAAACATACAACTTCATTGAACTTCCACTGAAATGCACAGGTAGACTTCTTCTGACTTGACAAACTGAAGACCTAGTGCTAGGTATTTTTACCTTCTTCTTTTGCCAAAAGAAACAGCTTTTTGCAAATAAGGTAATCTTAGTGACTGAAGTCCCATTAATTTCCTACTCTAATCTACTAGAAACTCAGCATTTCCTGCCTTGGAATATTTTATCTGTTTTCTTTCCTCCATCAAAACCTGTAAAATTTAAATTCTTTAAAATAGCCTTTTTTTAATTTCAGTTTCAACACAGCTATCTAAAGTAACAATAGGATAGTAACCAATGGATTACAAATTAAGCTGAATTTCTGTTGCTCATACTGTTTCATTTACAAGTTCATGATCCATAAAATGTTTTAGCATGTTCCCTTATTTTTGCAACTAAGTGCCTTCTTTAAATAACCGTGACTTTGCATTGTGAGAAGTCCCGATACCATCTGCTATCTCGCGCATTTGGCAGCTTTGGTCAGAATGGAAGCCCAGCGCTGCGGATGCAAACGCTGTACTGCTTTGTCACCTCGGGAGGCTTTGGCCTGCATTTCATGTGCTTCTATATAAAATAGAATTGTCTATTACCTATTTTTTTCCTTGACATATTTAGACTGCATGGTTCCTATGTTAATAGAGGTTGTTGATTTTCCCATGATTTGCCCTAGATAATCACACGTTTTATAGCTAGAGTAATGAGTGGCATTTATCTAATTTTTGTTTGGCGTGTAGTTGGGATTAACTTTTTAACCTTCCTATCTATTTTTTCTTTTAATATTGATTAATTTTAACCCTTTGGTGGGAGGAATGTCATGTGCTTCCCTATCACTGAATCTGACCGAGAAGACATCAACAGTAACAATGCTTTCCGTTCAGTCGTTTGTATTTCTTACATAATATTCACTACAATTAACATGAGATTTTCTCCTACTTTATTCCCTTGATTTTGACATACTTTTAGCCTTAAACTGGAAAATACATTCTTTAAAAGAAATAGAACCAACATTCAATATGTGTGTTTTAATTCTAGGCACACTACTCATTCCTCTTGCTTCAGTGGTATTTCTCAAACAATTTAAAATTTGAGGGCTGTATATCCTTAGAAGATTGACACCTGGAAATACAGATCTCTAGCTGTATCTCTGGTCTTGCTAACTACCTTTACCTGTGCTCAGAGAACTGTTTGCAGGAATGGAAACTTTGTGCTGATATACAGCCGATGCAGCTGACTTGTTAATGAAGAATTTTTTTCATAAAGTAAAAAGAGAGCTCTTGTCTTTTGATTTATGCTAAGCCAGTATGAAATTCCCAGATCAAAATACACACAGAGCAACACTTCTTGTACTTTTTTACTTAAGCAGCTTTCTCTTATTAAATGTCTTTTCCACCACAACTACAGGTTTCTTTTTATTAGGAGAATGTGACCACTGGTTCCCCAAAAGGGAAAGGCTTGTTTCCATGCTGCTTTCCAGACCACTCCCTTCACTGGGAATTAGGTTGCCTGCTTGCAACAGTAAAATAATTCTGAGCTCATGTGAAAAAGCCATTTGCATCTTGGATGGATTTCACAAAAATTTAGTTCATTGGGTAACAACCAGATTAAACAGGCCATTCTGCATATCATAAGGCATGACATAATGGATTCCATATTTTTTTAATCATCATCTGCATCTTGTGTAATTGCTGTGTCAATTAGACAAGATGTAGTAAGACCGAAATGCATGAATACGTTGATTCAATAAATACATGCGAGTAGCTGTCATTTTATTGACAAAATCCTGTATTTGGTTAGCTGCATTGACAACACGGTTGTCTCTCTAGATTAATTACTTTGTAGGCACACATTCAACACACTCACTGTCCTTGTTTCAGTAGAGACATCTGTATCTTTTGATACTATCTAGATATGTTGTTCTTGACAATTGTTATACACCCTCGAATCACACAAAAATTTTATGTACAGCTAATCAAAACCTTTCCAATGTTTTGTTCAAAAAGAAAAGCCTTTCTGTAAATTTTTAATGTGCTTGTCTTCATTTTCGTAGCTCTACAACTAAATAATATGTATTCAGTTAGATTCAAACAAAAAAAAAAATTTTTTTTTTTTTTAATACCCCATTTTTTTCCCTTTCTTCTTCCTATTTTCTTCCCCCTCTCTTCTAGTGAAAAAAAGTCAGGAGAAACTGAGAAATGTTCCTAACAAAACAAAAGCTGAAGTTTTCTTTCCAATCAAACTCTTAGTATTTCTTCACAGAAAACTATTGTCTTTTGCTCTCCTTTTTTTTTCTCATGGAATATGCCCTCTTTCATTAATTTAAGCAATTTAGCAAGTAATAGTGGTGCTCATTAGCAGGGACTCTGAGGCCATGATTGCACTGAGGTAGTCTAATTGTACAAAAGCAATGAATACCCGAATTTGTATAAGTCAGTAGTGTTACAAATTCTATATGTCAAACAAAAAAGAAAAATGTTTTTACTCAGTGATATCTATTTAATGTCTTAGCTTGTGCTAAGTGCATGAGCAAAAAGTTTCACTTGTGAACGGTTATTTCATTTCTAAACTCACTGATGAGAGCATCAACACACCTTTTGGACAACAGTTGAAGCAATATCCACCGTCAAATGTCAAACAGTCAAACAAATGGGTATCTAGAAGACCTCTTCCTGCCAAAGAATGTCACTTTAATTTTATTTAGATTCATGATAGTCTTCATAGATTAAACTCAGCAGCTAATCTCAGATAGCCGTTGGGGAAAATGCAAAGTTTGATACATCTGGGTCTGATATATCTAGGTCTAACAAAAAGGAGATGAAAGGAATGAGTGCAGAGCACCATCTCAAAGTCCCCCGCCAAGGACACAACACAGCTGATGTTGGAGGCAGCTGAGAGCCCCAGACCCCAGCTCTTTGGCCCCTTAGCTCCTCCTGAGAGGAAGAGGAAGATTCACCTCATGGTGGTTCCTGTTTGGCCATAGGAGAACCCACAGTTGAGTCAATAGCAATGGGCTGGAACAAAAGTTCAGTGGAAGGCCAAACAGTACCATCAAAACACTTCGGTCTCTCTTTACCCCTGGGAGCTTGTAGATGACAACGAGTAATGCTGTTTCCATGCTCTGCCCCAGTCTGTGGTCTGACTGATTGGGGTCCAAGGAATTTGAGGATATAAAACCTTGTTCCAAGAAAAGGTGGGTGAGATGCTCTGTGAGAATTGGCAAGGATATTAGTGCGCAAAGTTATATTCCGGGTTAGGGTTAGACCACAGCGTGTTTTAAGGTTTCTACCTTCTTTACCTCACTATGAGGGTATTGCCAGTGTATACCAGGCACAAAAATATATTTAAAGTCTATAAACAAAAATAGGAGTGTAAATGTTTTAATAGGGCATAAATGTTTTAATCTGGGCAGTTACTAAACTGTAGCCGACTCCCTCCCCATAGTGACAGCCTCTGAAATCTGATAATTTCATTTTTTTAATCTTAACCGTTTACCCTATCCACCTACAGCTTTTCTGGTTTTTAGTGTAAACTGAAGTGTTATGCGTTACCTTTACTTGTTCTTCTAGAAAAATAACGCCAAAAAAAAGCATTGTTTGCTCATGTTACCATTTGTCTTCCCTCGTAATTATGTCTCAAGCTCTGGAGAACATAAGAATTGCCTAAGTATTTTCCTCAGAGTCAACGTGACTGTTATTCTTCAAATTAAGCCACTGGTTATCTGTTGTGGTGCCTTTTTCCCCTTTTAGATCTCTGGTTCAAATGTAACAACGTTTGAATCATGCAAGCTTTGTGCTACCATTTGTATGATTCCTCAGCTTTGAGAGGAAAAACTGGTACAGACCAATTCCCATTAGATGTTCCCATCACAGAAAGCACCAGCATAGCTTGTACTGACTATGACCACACATAATTTTTTTTAAGCTTAATTAAAGAGGTCTGGAGGTGGAACGGGATTAGCCACAGCCTTTGAGGAAGTCTTGTGAGTTGATGTTGAAGCACTTTTGCAGGGTAGTGGAGGAAAAAATCCCCTGCATTCCTCTGCCTTGTGGTGTATTTGATCTGTGGGCAAAACAAGGACTCTCATTTGATTTTACAGCGTGCTGTGATATTTTTATGAAGGGTGTGATGCATGCACTATTTGAGGTTTTTTCTCTGTTTCTGGGGCTGTCAGTCTAACAACTTTCACAGGCATTAAATCCTCATTTAAAATGTGGAAAGCCAAGATATAGAGGATAACGTCCAGGTAGCAATAACTGTCAGACAAGAACAAGAGGAGGTTGTCCTGTTCAGCTATTTTACCAACATTACTGTCTCCCTGTATCTTACCTCATATTATATAAAAATAAAGGAAAAATCAAGTTTTTGTGGGTTTTTTTTTCTGAGAATCTCATTTTTCAGGTAAGTCCTAACGTAAACAAGGTGAAATATTGTCCAAAGACTGCTTATACTTCTTTTTTGCTGACTGAATTCTGCTCTGTTCAGCCACCACCTCTTCCTTTCTGAACCATGTTAGAGTAGGAAGAGAGTGATGAAACGTCTTCTACAGAAAAAGCAATTTGACAGCAGCAAGCAAAATTCATTTCTGTAGGAACACTCTACCAGCAGTTTCTATCTCCTTTCCTCCTCTCTCTTCTCACTGTTTCGGAGAGACCGTCTGCTCAGTCACCTGCCCCTGTGTCCTGGGGTATTGGCTCCCCAGTAGTCAGTAGCATCATTTCTTTCTAAAGTTGTGCTGTTCTGTTTCAGTCCTGGAGGAGACAAAAAATGACACATGCTGCTTCATAGACTCCAAACTTTTTCCCACTGATCTCTTCTTTAAATAACGTCAAGTGATAGAAAATTGGACCAAGTCCTCCAACATTTACTCTACTTACAGACTTGAAGAAATAGGTAGTATCCATCTTTGAACAGGATGCAAAAAGATAAAGCATTTTTATATATTTCTCCTTGACCGCATTTGAAAACTGGATGTCAAAATCAGCATGCAAACTTAATAAGAGATATGTACTTTTTAGAAGAATTTTAATAAAGCCAACTCACCGAGTGTATGGAAAACATCTGAGCACAGACCATTTGTGTCAAAGCGTTAGTGCCTTTGCACTCACAGAGTAAGATGTTCTTCAGCACACAGGCTCATAACATTTCCAGAAATAGTTCCACCCTTAAATTAGTGGGTTAGGAATTGAGTGTCCTCGGTGCAAGAATGTTTTACCAGTTCCACTTATGACACAGTCTGCAAAGATTCTGCTTGATGCAGGGGAAAAAGCAAAATGAAAAAGACTAAGGTTATTTGTGCATAATCAACAAAGGAAATAAACATGAAAGAATGAACAGATATAATCAGGAACTATTGGATAGCTAATCAAAATGCTACATACTTAAGAGAAAAAAAATTACTGAAAGACATGATGGTGGGCCAGAAATGTTAAACAACAGTTCCTCTTCTTTATTGCTGAATACCTTAGAATAAATATGTCATCATTGAAAAGTTATAACTGCGAAAATTGTTACTGTTTAGCAGATAGAAATTGTAAACCTCAGGCCTACTAAATATTAGAAAACTTCAGATTTTCATTTGTAGTTTTTCTGTGTATTCCTTAACATGTGGCGTATTTCAGGACAAAGTGCTAAAATATGTAACACATGTGAAGCTGGAACAAAATACATAGTGCTTGCTTACATTGCAAAAGGTGTTTATTTCACTGTTTTCACACTCTGAAAAATGAAAACATATTATCCTGAAAGCGAGCCCCATACCTCTGTTCAGCCTTTACACATAGACGCACACACTCTCATTAACACATTGTATGGGTTTACTATTTCACAAATATTTCATTCAAAAGTTCTTGATATTTCTTATTGAAATAACTTTTTACTAAATAAGAGGGGAAATTCCATGATTTTTTCTGAAAAAAATCACTTGAAATTTTCCATGGTATTTACTGAAATGGCATAACCAGTTATGAAAGCTTTTTTTCCAATCCACTTCAGAATAAACTGTTGCTTGTGAGCTAAAAATTTTCACCAGATGCACATGTTCTTGTTTAACTTAGTGACTGTAGAAAACAAATTTGTAAGTATATCTCATTGTATGTGAGCTTTAAATCAGCATATCCAACATTTCCAAACCAAGATGGAATAACGTGTTGAACAACACTTGCCTGCCTAATAGCTCGTTGATTCTTCAATAGTTGGATCAGCTTCTGCACAACAGTCTGTCATGTCATATATGCATATGCATTTAGCTGGCTTCAAACTCTAGATTACTGGCTAATTAATGCCATACATTAGGTCTTCTTTCCATGCATAAGGTCTTCATACAGCTCGGACAGAAAGATTTAAAGCTTCTTTCCAGATCTTTAGCATGTAGATACCTAAAGGAGAAAGATAAAGATTTGGTCTAATGCTTATCAAAAAAATTGCAGCTACGGTTGTTTCATGTAATTATAAGGACAGAAGAAATGAAACAACAAATGAGCCACCCACCTAACAAAGCGTATACTGATTTTTTTCCTCTTCTTTGGATTGATACTTCAGGACAGGTTGTTAGAGTCCAAACAGCACCTTAGTGCAGAGATTGCTTCAAGTCACATTCAGGTACCCATTCCCTTCCCACTAATGACCAGGTAACACCCTTCAGGGCGACCTGCCACAGAAATGTAGTATCAGGGAGACGTTTCATGTATTTTTCAGGCCCAATGGTCCATTTTTGCAGTTGGAAACAAGGAAAAGCCAGCATCATATTTCATTAGCAAGCTCTTTAAAGACTTTCACCGAGGGGCTTGGGGGCATGTAGGTTTCTACAGACCGCAGTTGAGGAACTGTTTCTTAAGCTTTAAAATACTCCTAATCTACCTATTTTTTGTCACCGGTTTCTTAGCTTTAAGGTGCAAAAACGAACTCTCGTCAGAAGTTCAGAAAGTCCCTTAAAAAGCATTGCAAGCCAGTTGGAACAGCCTGGACATTGTCGGCTGTTGCTTTGAACCCACCCGCAAGGGCTGGAGTTTCTCTTTTCCTCTAACTAACGCTCAGTCAAACCGCTGGGATCTCTTGTTCTGCTCGTACTCCCCCTCCTCTTCCCACAGCTCCGGTTGTTCGAGCAGTGCATATAAAGATATCTTTGTTACTTTTTCTGGAAAAGGAACAGCTTCTTCAGCCTTGTAGTTCTTTGAGAATTTAGCCACTTTGACTTTTTATTTGGCCCTTGCAAAGAAGATCACCGCCTTGGCAGCAGAACTGAAGTCCATTGACAAAGGTATTTAAAGCTTCCTCGCTTAGGCTGGTGGGTCAGAGCTCACAGTTCTCCCTTTCTCAAAAAAAAAAAATTAAAAATCTTGTTCTGTGATTAAGAAAAACATAAGACTGTCTTACTAGGATGAAGCATACAGTAGTAAAAGCATCAAGAGGTGTAAAAAGCCCCATCCAATACAGAAATAAATGTGGTACACATGACTTCGCTGCTTCTGCAGCTGATAGAGCCTGAAGTAACTCAGCTGTGATTTCTGATATAACCATAACGGTGAATTCCACGTCAGAGCCTGGATGTAACCTCCCTGCATCGAGCTGCTGAGCCGCCTCAACGCCCAACGGCTGCTACATCAATGCCGTGACTCCTCCGCCCCCCATCTTCGGGGCTAAAATACAAGAGTTAATTTCATGAAGCAGCTCTTTCCATGAAGTGTTTAAGGAAACATTCAAAATGATTTCTAAACACAGAGTTTCCAAATCAGTAGCAAAGCCTGACCTTTGTATATACGCAAGAAATCCAGTATTATTATTGTGGCCAGCTTTAACATAAACAAAAAACATCTTTGAGGGAACCTCTCCAGAGGCCAAACATGGGTTGTTTGAAAGGCTGAGACATCCATGCGTTGTATCAGTTGGAAAACAATCTGAGTAATTCCAGTGTTTTATTCCTAAAGTTCCTACCATGTCTGTTTTTCCATTCCAGCGGCAGATCGATTTCATATTTCATTTCACATGCACCCCATATGCACAACAATAATTTGTGTACCTTTCAGCTGACTTTATGCAGTGAACTGATTTAACTTTTCCTCAGGAAAAGGCATCATAAAAGTAGGTGTTGGTATGCCGTGTCCAAGTGTTTTTCCTCAGAGCAAGCTATAGCTGTTCCTGCAGGCACTAGAGTCTGATAAGAGCGGAGTTAAGACTCATTTCAGATTTAACCTAGAGAAATTTGTTTTCTTCCACAGAATTTGTTCTGCTCAGTGTTGAGCCCTGGGTAGCTATTTCAGCACTTTGCACACCTAAAATAAGCTAGTATGGCTGTTGGGTCAATATTCAACTAATATGCCATGAGCGATGTTTCAGTCTTCTGTAACTGTGCCACAATCTCTCTTTCTTTGATTGCTGTTATTGAATAATTAGGCTTTTCTAAATTCTATGCTAGGTCCATAACAAATATTGAATTCAAAATCCGCTGTTTCTGATTAGCACTGGAACCTTTACAATTAGGTTGAAATACAGATTAAGAAAAGACTGGTTTTCCAAGCAAGAGCTAATCACACTGTAAGGTTTATGTCTTTCTTGTCAAAATGCTGCGTTTGGGGGTTTTGGTTTTGTTTCAATTTAGAATAGTTGAAAAGGTCTTGAAGAGAATTTGGAAAGATGTGGGGGTTTTTAACAGAAGCTGTCAGATACAAAAAAAACTTCTCAATCTCTTCTGTCTTGAATGTTGCTTTGATATGGATTTGGTGATTCAGATTCATGATTCAATACAACAGTTTAATTTCTTCTACCAACAAGGTGGTGGTTTTGTCTTCTTTTACAAAAAAGAGGACTCAAACATTCTTCCACTTCTTTTGCTGCTTTTTTTCTGTTCATCAGATGTATTTACATAGCATGACACAGAGGCTGAATATCAGGGATTCCTTCCAAAAGAATTCTTTGCAAAATACTCTGAGATGATGCGACCACAGGTTGCTAGACCCCTGAGCATCTAACACCTCCAAGTGTGAAATTAGTGGTCCCCTGTTATCCTTTATCCATATCTTTGATTAAAAAAACCAACTGACTATAAATGGATTAAAGGCAGCACAGGGAAATACTTGTGTGTCAAGTCAATAAAAGTCTAAATTGAAAGGACTGTAAATCTATGAAATATTTACTGACATGTTAACGTTATCCCCGCTATTTCCAAGCACACTTGGAGCATTTCCTGTGATGTTAATTAAACATTAGCAGGTGGCTGCTAAATCAATCAAAACATGAGGCTGTGAGGGGGAAGCTGCAGCATAAGGACTTGCCCCCCTTGCTACAGCTTCCATCTATGGAGGTGAATCTCCTGAAAGCAGACGTTGATCCACCTCTGGAATTTAAATGGTCAGGGATCCATTCACTTCAAGGAGCTCTCCCACTTGATGCCACTTGAGGCTCTTGCCCCATTGACCTTTAAGTAGGAACCTTTTTTCAGAAGGGCTTTCTCACTCTGGTTTAAATTTGAACTCATTTTTATTACCATTACCTAAAGTCCTTCCTTTTTTTTTTTTTTGCAGCAGTAGTTAGGTTCGTTTTGTTGTTCTTAAGAAGAAAAGTAGTTTTCTTTTCTCATCTATTGCATTTTATTTGAAAATGTGGTTTCCAGGGCCAGCAGCCAACTCAGCAATTGCCTCTTAGAATAAAGATTTGACTGGGATTTATGGAAGAAATATAGGTGTGAGGCATGCGAGCAAGCTCTAGCTGGGTCTGCGTTCATAACAGACCCCTTTGTCCTGCCGGCTGTGGAAGTTGGGCATGTAAACGCACGAAATCGTTGTGATGGAAGAGAAACTGAAGGTGTTTCAGCACAGAGAAAAACCGAAAAAATGGGACTTTTGGATGTAACTTTTAAATGTGCAGACAGAGCAGCTCTGTTAGGGCCTCTGAATCTATTAACGCCTCTGTTTTGTAGCTGGCTGGACAGGAGCCCTCTTTGCACTAGGGTTTGTGACAATCTCACCTTGCTCTAGAGGCAGGTACCTATTTTTGCTTTAGAAATGAAAAATCTTCCCATACAGTGGAAGAAACAATACAGTATTTTTAATTCCTTTTTCTTTCTGGATCTCAGTTATTTATGCTTGCGTCGGAGAGACATAAGGGTTGTACCAGTTGTGCTAAACAACTGCCCATAAAATCTCTTTACAGTGCAACTGCTCTTTACTTTGGCTGCATTTACAAACGTGCTGAAGATGCAGAGACATAAGGATATGGGTAAAATTCACCTCCCCTGTTTTGAAAGACAAAACAGCTTGACAGCACTTCAAGAAAGATCTTGACAGATCTCTAAGAGAGTCGTGGAGTTTGATGCCTGTCTACCTCAGAGCCAAGACCACAGCAGCTGCTGCTGTAGGAGCAAAGAGTTGTCACTCCGTCTCTCTACTCATCTTTTTGTGCCGAAGACATTTAAAAACAGAAGAGACTTCAGACAGACCTGACAGCGTCTCACTTTAGTGACTGCTCCTCTGCAAGCAGTTACTAGAGAAGTTACCTGGGTTGCCAGGCTCTTGGAGTTACTGAGCGTGATGAGCGCTGCCTCCGAAACAGCTCAGTGGAAAACAACAGATTTACACTAAGGGTAAAAAAATCAGGACCAAAACACTTTTCCCTTGTTAGTTCACAGCTCAAGCTCACGCTCGAGCCCAAACCCTGACATTTCGTGCCTCCCTTCATGCTGTCAAGTCTCCCTAGCTTGGAGCAAGCCAAGAAGAAATCGCTGTTTTAAGCAGTGTCTCCCTTATGATGGTGACCATATGAATCTCACATTGTCCTCTTTTCCTGGATAGGATGGATAAAGCTCTATTAGACTGGTAAACAGAGAACTGGAGCTCACAGCTCTACGCCTAGTTGTAAATGACAGTATGTATATAGCTGGGGGATCCAAGACTATATGACTAGAAACTCAACATTTAATGTTCATTTTTCTCTACTTGTGATTTAGCTCATAGCTTTTCTTGATTTTTTTGTTGTAAATTGTACTTTGAATTTACGATAGCTTTGGTTTCCCGTTTACATTTAACAATATTTTAAAATAAGACAAAGTTGATGCAGTCCTTCCATATCCTCTGCTGCTCTTTGAAAACAAGCCTGGTCTTAATTAGAATGAAGTAAAGAGTTGTGTGCCCTCAGACTGCTCTGCCACCACAGTGAGCCTGTGTCACCCTCAGCGATAAATTTGTATACACTGTTTTCATGCTTGACAAGGAAGCTGCGGTTCTAGCCTTGGTGGGAGGCATCTTTATATAAATGTTTGTATTGTGGGTTCCCAATCAAAACAAAGTGACAGAAAACTTTCTGAATCTAGCTGAGGTTTGAAGTTTGTTTGTAATATGTACTTGCTGCAATTTTAATGTTGGAAAAAACATGCAAGAAATAATTCCAGGGGAGAAGAAGCTAATGAAGATCAGCAACAAAGACAGCAGAAGAGTCCATAGGTTGGATGTTAGGAAGAACTTCTTCACTGTCAGAGTCGTTAGGCATTGGAACGGGCTCCCCAGGGAGGTGGTGGAGTCATCGTCCCTGGAGGTGTTCAAAAAATGTTTAGATGTGGTGCTTCGAGATATGGTTTAGTGGGTTTAGTGGGCATGGTGGCATCGAGTATACGGTTGGACTTGATGACCTTTGAGGTTTCTTCCAACCATAATGATTCTATGATTCTGTAAGTCACAGGGTCTGCCGATACATTCACATTCATACAGTCTTGCTGTCTGAGTCTGAGTCTTCAGGCACTTCTCCCTTCCCTACTCAAGTGCTATTACAATTTCCCATTAATGCTGTTGATGTTGGTCTTTTACTTAGAATTTTAACTATCCTTCTCCAAATCGGTTTCCTTTTTCTTCCCTTTTCTCTTTTTTTTCCCATAATCTGTGCAGTCCCGTCTTTCTCACTCACTTGTTTCCTTAACCTTACTGCCTTCAGGTATTCTTACTTTTATATTACTGTTACTGGCCATATAATAAAAACCTTGCTACATAGCTGTTAAGATACCTGTAGCCCTGGCTAGTAACACAACTGAAAGAGTAGTCACAAAGGGGACAGGAAAGAACATGGTCAAATCTTGTCTACTGTCAATTTTTCCTTGGAAAAACCTCATCCTGAGCTGAGGTTCCCCGTTGTGAGAAAATGAGAAGGGTTCTGCAGATGCACTGAAGTTGGTGGTTTATCCATACCTAGGCATATGAGAGATGCAATGGTTTTGAAAACAAAGTTATCTAGAGTGTGGCTGGAACTGTTTGAAAAGATGTGAACAGTAGCCCCATCTGGAAAGACATACAACATTTAAATGTGATTGGGTTTAGAGCAAGTTGGAAGAGTCACAGCGTAGCTCAGTAGAAGGAAAACTTCATCTCCTCCCAAGAAATGATAACAAAGAACTAGGAGTCCGAGGTTTTGGTACCCACTAGTGTTATTATTTAAAATCAGTCTTGGAAAGTAGGCATAAAAGTACAAAAAATTGAACTGTCCTTTCACAGAGTGAACAGAATAACAATCATTTTGGCTGAGAGAGTCCTAGGAATTATGAAACCCTGAGTAACAGTGCACAATGTCCTTAAAATTCACTGATACTGGGGCTAGGATCACAGACTGCCCTGTCTGGTGACAAATGTACCCCTGGGTGACTAAATCTGTACAGAACTATACTGCTGGTTACTCTTCCTGAGCATACTCATGCAAGGCTTGTCTACAGGACCTTCCTTTTTTACATGTACTTTGATTTTTCAAAGCACTTCTGTCCCTTTAATTTAGCACATGATGGGTTCTGCTGGTTGTCATCATACCCTTATACGTCTGAGTAATTTCAAAGGACGGCTGAGTCTGTCTACATCCCTGTGCATTAATTTCTTCAAACTTCAAATTCTCATGTCTATTCCACCCACCTTCAGAAAATGTACTCTTTATTTTGCAGAAAGTATCCTATATTTTCATATGTTGAAGAGAGTAGAGCTCCTTTGAAATTCGTCTCAACCCAGACTATGGCTGTTCATCTAGTGTTTTCTCCATACGTCTAATGGAGGTTCATGTGAACCCTGGTAAGTTGGCCTGCCCGATGAATTCAGTGCTCTCAAGCCTTGCCAAAGTCACTGCACTCAGTCCCATTTACATCGATACAGGCTGGGACATGCTCTAACTTATAAATTGGTTCAGTCAGAAATACAGTTCTCGGCAAGTGCTAAATGTACCTTACATCTAACAGCGTTTGTCAAATGTCTTTTCTCATTAAGTTTAATTTGGGTCTTATAAGAAGTTCCCTTGGAGATGTTTGCTGTTTTCATCTTGCACCATCAGTAAAGAGTATAATAGTCTTTTAATTGGTCCCTGGTGAACTGCAAATGTGTAAAACTGCTAATTTCTGAACTAGATTCTCCAAGGGACGTGAGCTCTTGTATAAATTTAAAACCATCTGATGAATGATTTTAAACATACTGTTGTTTCTGTGGTTCTGTTCTATTTGACCCAAAGGAAGAAAGAAAATTAATGAAGAGAGCAGGGACTTTTGTTCTACAAGAGAGGCTCCACTGCCGCATGGCGTGGTGTGGCACGATGCAGTGCATCGGGTGGCACATTCATTCCCACCATCGGTCTTTGGCCAAAAAGGACATGACACTCCTGTCAACTTCCAAAAACATCTTCTGGGGGAATATGTCCCCTTCTGGCTATTTGCCACCTCTATTGATAGTTTGAGGGCAGGGAAGGAGGTGGTGGGGAGCCAGTCCAGACTGCTTAGCAGCAGCAAAAATCCCTTTTCCTCCAGAGCATCCCACAAGGGCACTGAAGGATGAGGCAGAAGGAGCAGGAAGAAGCGGGGAAACAACAGCCTGTGGTGCAGGCCCTGTATTCCCACCTTCCCTCTTGTATTAGTGTGAACGAAATAGCAGTTTTTCCTTTGGCCTCAAGCTCCCCTATCTGCACTTCTCCTACCCAGCACCGTTATAGCAGACGCTATTTGCTATCTCCTGTAGTGCCTACAGTGGGTGCACTATGATGCACAAAGCGTATTTATCTTGTTTGTTTAGAAACTGATAGTCTTTCTTTGAAAGTCACTTAGGAACTACTCACACCATGTTAAAATTCGTGAGACATTAAGTTTCACATAATGCTTCCTGAAAAGTTCTGGCACCTAGCCTGTGTTTCAGGAAAGAGTTAACCAGGGATACTCAAAGAGAAAGCATACATAAAGCTGTCCCCACCTTTTCCTTTGCAATACCAAAACACAGATTTCATTAAGGGGAAACTTGAGATCATTCAAAAACAGGTCTTTCATGACATATCGGTACCTTACATATCATAATCTACAGGTCTCACTGTGCAATCCCCCACTCTCTTACAATTTTTATACCAAACTGAGGATGTGAAAGGTCTGTCTGGATTTGCTCCAGCTTTTCCTTCTACCATTATTCAATCTCTGCTTCCTCAGTCTTTGATGAGCTGCTGGAACATACCCTAAAATGTCACTAATAGGGCTTTCATGTTCTACACTGAAAATATTAATGGGGCAGTATTTGTAATACAAATACTGCCTCGGACAGACAGTTGCTGAGGCAAAGTCATGAGGCTCAATTTAGAAGCTGTAAACTGTTACAGGGCTATAAATTCCTATTCCATTAATGTCATGTCACACTTAAATGGGGGAAAAAAAAAACCCACCCAACCCTCAGCCTTCTAGAGCAGCTACCTGGATTTCCCTCTTTATAAAGATGCAATCATGGATGACCGTGGCACTTCTACAGCTGCTTCTCCTACCTGTAACACTTAAAACTCTAGGTGTAAATCCAACTTGTTGGCTTTTTACTTGAACTCTAGATTCCTGAGGAGATTTAGTATTTTTACTTTCACATGTTAGTAGGTCTTATGAAAACAGACTGGCAAAATTGTAATTCAATAGAGACTTAGGTATTACTAATGACTTACAGATTATTTTCCTGTACTAAATCGTGTTCTCTCTTTGAGGCATCATAATCTTTCATAAGACGCAGGAAAACCAAGCTCGAGCAGAGCAGAGCAGGGAAGCAACTTTGACTCCAAAAGAGAAGAAATTATTCACCACAGGTTCTCAGGCCAGTATATCCCCTGATATACTGTATATACTTGGCTTGTGCCAAGAACACATCCATTGTCTGCCTATGTTGATGCCTCCACTGTTACCTACTAAGGTGTGTAGAAAATACACAGCTGCCTTTTTTACAATTTGTAGTTAAAATAGGAGCTGAGAAAGAGGCACTCTTTCACCTCCTTGCACATTTTTCTGCGCCAAAGACCTGCCCAACACTTCCCAGGTTGCATGGGTGACCTGCATAAATTATCATCTGTCGTTTGGATCTTTTTCAGTTGAGTTGCATCCATACCCTGTTAGAAGTAGTTTTCTCTCGTGACTCAGCCTTCTTTCTGAGGATGAAGACCAGAATGAGGCAATGACCTCTGCATCCTCAAATATGAATCTTTCACAAAGTAACACATCTCGTAATTCAGTCCGTGTTCTTGTATTTTTCTGTTCCTACTCTTTCCCCCCCTGTACATGGCAGTAACCTATTTATTTAGTGCAAAGTCATACTGCTCAGCAGGAGGAAGTTAAAGATTAGTAGGCTTTCATTTTTTGCACAAGGTCCAACCTGGAATAAGAAAAGCTTGGTATTACCTAAAATGCCATATGTTCAAGCTATATTCTCTGTAACCAAGGAGCAAGTTGGTGAGGGTGAAGGGAGGCCTCTGTGCAAGCTGTGCATGCTATACCATTTCAGCTGAGCGAGCTAGCTGTTGTAGTACATTTATGAGAATAAAAAAACAATTCACCAGTCTGAGATAAAACTCAGCAACAAACCCATAGGCACTGGGTACTGTAGGGTTTATATTAGCAACAGCCTCCAAAAATCCTGCTTGCTATTTGACTCCCATCCCTCTTTACAGTTCTACACAGTTATTATTAAGTTTGAAAGCAAGGTGAGATACTAAGTAGCAAAGGTGCATGTTATTGCCAGAAGAAACTTCTCCCTTTAAAATGAGATGAAAAAAATATGTGGGTTGTATACTTTTCAAACAGTTGGTTTTACAGATTCACAAGAATCAATCTGCTGAAAAGCACAGTTACTTGTAGATTAAATAATAATAGTCATTAAAGTTCGAGTCCAACACTCCAGAGGGCTTGTCTGCAGGACTTCTTATTCATGGATGTTGCATTCCATTTTGTAGGACCACCTATTCCATTTGCAAGGCAACTTGAAATTGAGGGTTAGCTCTGCTTTTCCTACAAAAAAGAAAAACCACCCAAGAAAGAACGAGTCAGTACACCAACTCACAGCTGATGATTGATATGAGCACCGTGTAAGTGCACAGACACTGATGCTTCAGAAAATCTTGGTTGTTCAGTGAATATTTTACTTTTTTGCTTATCTCCATTTTTGATTGCCCAATTAAAAAAGCTGTAGAGTTGCCTGAAATCATTTGTGGCTAAGGGCATGCCTACTTAGACTGAAACAGGCGGTCCTGAGCACTGAGCTGGGTGGCAGAAATTAACTTCTGTTTCGAGAAGGAGATGTATTAATTTCATGGAAACTTGCCCCTAGGGCCAGATCTCCAGAGTCTGACTGCTTGCAGTGGTAGGATTCACTCTTGAAAATGCCCATCTGATTTCATGCTGGTTTTGGCTGGGATAGGGTTAATTTCCTTCCCAGTAGCTGGTACGGGGCTACGTTTTGGATTTGTGCTGAGAACAGCGTTGATAACTCAGGGATGATTTAGTTATCGCTGAGCAGGGCTCACTCAGAGCCAAAGCCTTTTCTGCCTCTCACCCCACCCCACCAGCGAGGAGGCTGGGGGGGCACAAGGGGTTGGGAGGGGACACAGCCGGGACAGCTGACCCCAATGACCCAAGGGATATCCCATACCGTATGGCGTCATGCCCAGCACATACAGCTGGGGGAAGGAGAAGGAAGGGGGGATGTTGGGAGTGATGGCGTTTGTCTTCCCCAGTCACCGTTAGGTGTGATGGAGCCCTGCTGTCCTGGAGATGGCTGAACACCTGCCTGCCCGTGGGGAGTGGGGAATGAATTCCTTGGTTTGCTTTGCTTGAGTGTGCGGCTTCTGCTTTCCCTGTTAGACTGTCTTTATCTCAACCCACGAGTTTTCTCATTTTTACTCTTCTGATTCTCTCCCCCATCCCACCAGGGGTGAGTGAGCGAGCGGCTGGGTGGGGTTGAGTTGCTGGCTGGGGTTAAACGACAAGAGTGAGTTAGATGCCTGTCAACATCTTTCTTCATCCATTAATACGGACTATCTTGTGAGGTAGAAATTATTATCAAAAGCAGCAGTATCATAATTCATCAAGAAGTCCTCTATCTGCAGAGAAGGAGAAGTCTGCAGGCTGGTACTAGGAAACGTGAAAGCAAATGCATTACACTTGCTCAGAAAACAGCAGAAACCTTCTCAGAGGTGCCCTGCAGGCCAAAGATGAAAGAATGCCTGATGTTTGTATCCCTGGTTTAGGATAAAGAAGGAAAATAAAGAAACTAATAACAACTTTTAAAAGATATCAAGGATGTATAATCTAGCCCTTTACAGCCAAATCTGACATTAAAAAACACGTTGACATAAAGTTTCTACCTAAAGATATATTTATTAGCAGGTAGGTAGTGATATGGGGCATAGCACAGCATAGCTTTTGGAATGTATGTGTTATGTTACTGAGAAAGTAAAAAATCAGGGGTCTTAGGAGATGGGGTACTCCTTCTTCTTCTTCTTCTTCTTCTTCTTCTTCTTCTTCTTCATTGACCAAGCTTGAATAGAAGTGCCGTCTCAAGATGGTTTTGTAGGCTCCGTTTAGGTGGCTGTGCACGCCACTAGATCTGAGAGGTATGTTGGTGGTGGGGATGCCTTTCAGAATTTCTCCAGTAAAGTTTCTTTTAATCCCTCCTTTGCTTGGCTTATGCCTAGGAAACATTTTATGACTCTACCAAGAAAATCAGTGTGGTTTGGACAAAATCATCTTCAGCAGGCAGCAGCCCTCCTGTTTTAGGTAAGTTTCTTGGAAACCCTTTTCAAAACAGGCATTTCCTCTGTTTCAACCCCTCTTTGCCCTCCTGTACTAGACCAAACAACAAAGTCAAAATTGTGCTTGTTGTCCTGGATGTTTTAGTCAAAATGTCCTCATCTTCACCCAGTGTGTGTTTATATATGCATATATATTTATGATAAAGGATTGCTGAGAGGATGGTAGTTGTGAAAGCAAATGAAGATATTGAATGGTGCAAAAGGATTATAAGGTCATTAAGGATAAATTACATCTGATTAAAGAATTACATCTGATGCAGTAAAGAGAGGTGGGCCAGTTTTGATTGTGAGTTTTCCACAGTAGTTGTCTTTGAATTTGTTGCTTCAGCAATGAAGTATTTTGTGCTTACTAAACTACTACCTTTGGCATTATATGTTTAACTACAGAATACTAAAATGAGAAGGATATCATTTATTATGTAATCCTGTACCATAATATTTAAAGCTAACTATCTGAGGGTATTTAATTATAGTCTTACCATCGTGGGAGACACTGAAACTGTCGAAAACTGAGCAAACCTAACTCTTCCTGAAACCGTGGGATGTGAGCCATTGCCATGCTGTGTACTGCACCAAAGATGGCAAAACCATGGGACCACATTGGGAAAAAGTCATGGAAGGGGAAGGGAGGTTACGTGAATTTCATTTTCAGGCAGCCCGCACAGGTTTTGGAAAATTGTAGCCAGGAGCAAATGTGTGGTTTTACTGCTGGTGATGTTTTCAAATAACAGTTGGCTTTGCTGTCATCTGCGATCGCCCAGAGAAGTGCGAATGAGAACAGTGCTTCCAGGAGCACCGCTGCGGTACAGCCACAACGAGCTGACTCGTTTGGTGATGCTGTGTTGGTTAATGACACTTCCAGGCATGATGGCAGAGAACAGAAATATTTCTGGTTTGTTCAAATGAACAGTGGGTAACGAATGACACCTCCAAAAATGATGGCACTGTGCTATGCGGTAATAAATAGCTGAGACCTGAGTAAACGGCTAGTGAATAATCTCCACTGGGAACATCACATGAGAAGGAACATTCCCTCCTGTGACCTTTTTGTTAGATCTGAAACAAGTGTAGGTACTACTGTTTTGTAGGTGTGGAGTGAATAAGCCATTGCGGCGACTAAGGCGTAGAGAAGACAGATGGCTCTGGGGCTACGGCTCTTAGACCTGTCCTCTGAAGTGAAAAAAAGAATGAGCCTGTAATAACTTGTTACCCAATGTGCTTCACTCCGCAGGCATCGGGCACGAGAAGTGACACAAAGCTGCTTTTTTCATGGCTTTCTTAAGGATCCTAGCTACAGATATTTGACGAGCTTGTGTAGCTCTGCAAACTTGTGTTGTACAATTTATAAAACATTGTTTTTATTTTAGACCAGAACTGTGCATCTGTAAAACTGTGTAAGAAGAGGAAGAAAGCAGACACTCCCTTTGATACCCTGCATGTGAGCTTTACGTTACCGGTTTGTGTACATACCAAGACTTTGTTCAGCAGAATTCTTTCAACTCCTTTCTCTCTCCCACACACATTTGTGCAGCAGGATGCTATTGTTTTGACGTAAATTTTCTTTCCTTTAGAAGTCTTTTTTCTGGATGAAGGATCTGATTCTCACCATGTTCACATTGTCAGACAAGCACTTGGCAAGCCGTAAGATGCTGCCTGTGCATAGGGCTATAAATATTAACATAACTTCTTCATATACCTATCTCATCAAGCTCGAGTTGTGAAAAACTTGTCTTTTTATGGCACAGCCTAGCCACAGGGACACCTTTCCACAGAGATAATTCTTCAAATAAGGAGGATTTGTTCCAGACAGCACATTAAAGATGAAGTTCTTGCCATGGGAATTGCATTTTTCCTGCTACATGGTTTACATTTACTTTGTCATGTAAAGAGTAAAATTGTTTCTCATGAGTCTTCTTCTAATATCTTCCCAAATATACCCAACCTTTGTTAGGGGGAACAAGAGAATTAACTTCAGGTCGTGTGGAGCCCACTTAGTATCTGTGATCTGTTTTTTTTTCCATCACAATTTCTTGTGATTAGAAAATGGGATCAGACAACATAATCTGATTAGTACCCTGTCCCCAGTGATTAATTATGGTGTTTCTCCTAACACTCAGCATCTGTGCAGGCTCCTTGCTCCTGAAGAGGACAGACTGTCATGAGAGAGATTGTTTTACCACTCCTTAAAATTTAACCTGTAGTTAAAAACACACTCTTATGAAAGACCATGAAAATTAGTCTCCACGGTGGGATAAAACTGAAACCAGTTTTGAGTTTCAAAGTTACCAATGAATCAAGAAGAGTGAGAAAATACATTTGAGGAACCATTTCCTTCAAGTTTTATTCTTGCACAGAAACTAAGTTTCTTACAATATATCTGCAAACTTTGTCCCTTGATAAAATTAATCAAAGCTTTTCACAGATGTCTTTTTCATGCATTTATAGGTTGGGGGTTTTTTGAAGGCAACTTTTAGTGGGAAGAATAAGAGGGGAGAACAAATTTTCCTCAAAACTTTTCACAAAGTTTTTATTAATATCATTATGTTTATTAAAATTTTTGCCTACAAGTTCAACTAAAACTAAAGAATACCTTGCAGAAACATCTGTAGTAATGGATTCAGTTCAAAACTAACAGAAACTAAAGTGCTTTAACATATTTTGTTAGCATCTCTAGTTTTGTGCACATTTCAAAAACTTGCATTGGCTCAAATGAGGCACTGGTATGTTATCTGAGCCTTACATAATACATGTGTTTCTTTTCCAAAGAGGTTTTAAGTTGGTCTTATGGTTTGGGATTATTGATAAAGGAATAGTACTTATTTTGGGCAACAGCTGGTTCTGGGCTATGTTGATAAGAAGTCTTTGTATAATGGCAATATACAATGAGTTTGAGTGTTGGGGTTTTTTTCTTTTCATTTTTAACTGTTTCTTATCCAGTTTCTTTAACGATAAGACTTTGTCCATTCTGAATCTCAGAAAAGCATATTTTTGTCCAGGCTTCTTTTCTGTGTTGAGCAGCATGGAACAGCTGCTGGGGAATTCTAACCCAGAATAAAAGGGGCTTGCACTCCCTCTCTCTCTCTCCTATTCCTCTCAAGAAGAATTACTTTGTTTTGAAAGCACATTAATTATTCAGGAATAAAGTAATATATATTCTATGAAACAGTGTTCCCATGGGGGCAGGGGCATGCTGAAGTTATCACTGAAGAATACTGCTACAGTTACTCCAGTTAGTTTTCCTGTCCTCCTTTATTTGCTTTGGAAACAAACCCTGTCCCCCTTCCTCTTAGAGAAGAAAATAATTACGAGCAGGTGAAGAGAAGGAAAATTAAGGTCCTCCGTTTTAACAAGAATTCTGACTGTTTCATGAGTTTCATCTCATAAAAGTGGGAGTTATGAATTTGCCTCATTCATCAACTTGAAGGGTATTTTTATTTTCTCAAGAAGTATCAGCTCCTTATGATAGAGTAAAGCAAGTGCAAGAGTGAGGAAATTAGTTGACCAGGTGAACTGTTGGTCCAGAGAGCAAGATGAAAGATTCTGCCTCTTTGCAAACGGCTCTAGGTAGGGAAATTCTCTATAAAATCTTCACCCCTTCTCAACTGATAAGAATAGTTATAGAAGCAATGAAGATGAGTTATGCAAAGCCGCCATATGGCATACTGAGTAGTTTGAGAAGAATTCCTATTACCTCATGAAAAAGTATCTTTCCTTTGGCCATGGTTATCTTAAACTCTCCTGAACTGGATCTGGCTGATCTGTGCTGCCTGCAACAGTCTGGAGTTTTGTAAGTCATTGCATTTCAGCTGAAATTAGTAGAGATGCTACACCATTTCTACCGATTCAATGTTCAATTCCAAGTTCTTGGCATCTTGGAAGTTTCCTAAATGTGTTTTTGGGGAAAAAAGAAATAATTCTATGTAGAGGGCACACGTCATCTTTCTGGGATTAGGGAAGAGACAGGTTTCCTCCTTAGCATCTGCAATACAAGGATGAAAAACACATCTTACTCAATAATATTTTGCAGAAACACACCGAACTGGGAGAAAGCACTATCCTAAAAGAAAGTTTCATTAAGATTTCTCACATCACTTCTGTTCTTTCTCTTCTCCATCTTCTTTGCCTCTGTACAAAGTTTAAAGATTTTTTCACTGATGTGAGAAAGTGGCGGAACTGCTATGTACAAGCTTATAATATAAATTGAATAGGGATTTTGACGCAGTGTTTGTGTTAAATCCCACTCCTGAAATTGCTGTCTGATGCCGGTGGTGCGCTGGTATGTGTTTTCCACTAACTTCGCTCCCTCTAAAAGGAGCTGTCAGCATGAAATTGTGGAAGGGGTATCACAAGACCTCTTATGAGCATGGGTGCAAATTATTTTGCCTTGCTACTTCATCTTCGCCATTCCATGCCCTGAGGCTCATCCGAAAGACTGGAATAAACCTCATAAATTGCATAACATTGTTTACTGACAAAACTGTTAAGCTTAGAGGACATGTATCCTGCAGAACACTTGATCCCACAGAAGACTTCACAAATCCCGTGCTTAGGCTGACATGAGGTCAATGTTTTTGACTTCTAAACGCAAACCAAGGGCAAGTTGCACACGCAACCTCTGAACTGCAGAGCAGAATTATGCAAAAATAAAAGATGAATGTGTGATAGCAGAAATAAATGGGATGAGGGCTCAGATGAATATAAAGGAAAAAAGCCAACCGTATTTTTTTATTGGTATAATTAACCTTTTATTGTTTTGAAATATATCAGAGTTTTTTTGTAAAGAAGCCATAGGACATAGCATTAATAGGGCTGTAGTTCAAAGCCAGTTTCAAATTCAGCGTGTGATTTTTAGGTGTTGTCTGTTTGATTTTTCAAGGACTGATCTTCCAGGTTTTGTGCCATGACAGCACAAACAGGTTTGGTGATGCCAGCACCACAAGATGGTGCTGACGACTGGCTGTCTGGACACGTTATTTGGCTATGACGGAGATCAGACATGAGGACTTCTTATGCAGTCAGGCATGCAAACTATGCATACTCAAGAAGAGATCAGCCAGAGGCCTTTAATACCTACGAGACCTTGACTACATGAGCACTGAGTAGCAATTGCCAGGCAGACTTTGGAAGCAGAACTATAACCTGTAATTTGATGAGTCTAGAAGATCCTCAACGTTGGCTCCAACTCAGGTAAGAAGCAGCAAGATATTAAAAAGCCTCTCAGTTACCAGAGTCAGAAGACTGTTTAGTTACTCCCATTTGGGGGTGGATTTTGATCACGCTGTTGTGATTCTACTGATCTCTGTACATTTGTTTCTTTCTGTTCTCCCCAGCTCTCCGTAAGCTGGATTAAAGGCTAGTATGATTGATACACACAAAAGGTTGAATTCATCAAGCAGCAGATTGGGGTCAGAAGGAATTTCCATTAAAAGCAAACTGGAAATAACCTGAGGAAGCCTGGAGGAGGAGCTGAGGGGGAAGGAAGAGGGGACTGAACAATGAAATATTTCTCCGGAGCGTTGGGAATGGATCACTCTCGTATTCAAACTATAGGCAAACCACTCTGACATTGAAATTTGGACGACTTTATTCCCACACAGTTTCTGAGGTACTCCGGTATTCTTTCTTAAGACATGTAATGCACCAAGGAGAGGCTGTAATTTCAGGTGATGGAAAGAAAATGTCAGGACTCAGAAACATGCAGGAGAAATTAAGACAGAAGGCACCTATGTTTTATCCATTTCCACAGGAAGAAGAAAGCTCCAACCACCCCTTTTATTGGAGGATGAAGGGAGGAAGGATTTGGTTTTCCTTCTTTTTAGATAATTACTGGGTTTGTTTTCAACTATTTTCTGTGATGTTCTACAGCTCAGTAATTTACAAATACCCCTCTAGCCAGGTAAGTCTTAAATAAAGATACGGTCTTTAATTGCAATATTATTATATGACACATTCATTTGAAAGAGGAACGCACAATCCCTTTAAAGCTTGCTCACTGCTTTAACTTCCTTCACAGAAACAGTGCCTTAGACAGGAGACATACGTGGAGTGAGATGCTGGACCGTAATGCTGAGCTGACCTAAACTAACATCAGTTCATTTACTAATGATGCTAATGTAGCGTGCATTAGATGAGAAACTAGCCATCAAATGTGACTAAAGCATTGTCAGCACTCTTTTCAATTCTCCATAGTCATCCTTACACCAGTTTCACGGCAAACTCTAGCAAATCAGCCAAGGAGGGGATTTCCTGGTATAATGATCTAACGCGGTCATTGTGGTTTAGTATCTGGAAATACAGGAGAACACAGCCGAGAATATAGCCTACATGACAACAAAGAGGTTCTGTTAAGACTACTGAGTGAAAGAAAAGTGTGAAGTTCTTGACGTGGTTCACTTTAAATCACAACCACAAAACATTAATATTAGATTTTTTGCCATTGCCCTTTCCATTGTCATTGGGGATTTTCAACCAGGGTGCTTTCCAGATACTCCAGGGACGAGTTTTTTGCTGGAATGCCTATTCTATACTGCACAATACCTGGCAAGCACCTCATGTGGATGGCCTTCTGCAGCTATAGCATGCAGAAGCAGGGGTTAGAGACAAGTTAATACTTGTTTGATATTATCATTAGTGTTATCACCATCTGGTGTACAGTTAAGAAAGTACCTAAAATAATTCTCTGTTACCACCTGGCATTTTCTGGCAGAGTAAAATTTTTAATTTGGCCAATGTAAGAACTGCACAGAGAGAGTTTAAGCACATTCTGAGATTCAACTAATGCTGCATGATCTGAAATGTCTTTGGTACTATATACACATCCCAAGTGGAAAACCTCGGGGTGGGTGGGGAAAGAAAGAAATTTTGAAGAAATCGATTTGGAACTTCAAAGATTATCATTACTGGCTTTAATTTGTCTGCAGAAGGAATTTAAGTAAACAGACACATAGTAAAAGTAAGAATTGAAAAAGATGCAGAACACTAAAACCAAGCAGTATCAATCATTGAATGTTTTCTCTCAAAAATGTAATAAACCAGTGACTGATGAAAGCAAAAGGCTCAGTTTACAGATCAGATTAAGCAGCCAGTACAAATTTATTGCTTTTGGATTAAAAGTAATCACGCAATATTTGTAATCAAGAGAATAAAAAGAAAATGTGATGCTTGTAACCGGGAAGGAGCTGAATTAATTGCTACATACGTTTATGCAACCTCAGTCACACTAATCAATCCTGACACACAGGTATCAGGTCACAGATGGGGTTTTTTTCCCAGTATTTCTACCCCCACACAAACACACATTCTTGTTTTTAAAATTAAAAAAAATGTTTTCTGGCAAAGCTAGTGCTGAAGAGAAAAAGCATAATGTTTCATTTTAAAGTCTGATAGGAAGCCAGGTTAGGGACATGACTGCAGCACATTATGCTGTGAACTTGGAGACCTCAGCTGTGGAATGAATCAATCTGCATTCCTCAGCCCCCTACTCAGCACAGGGGAAGGGTGGGACCCCATTGCTTCACTTTCAGCATCCCTGGCAAAGAGCTCCTGGAGCAGCCTTTCTTTTGGCTCTGGGGAAAGGGCCCCAGCCATGTCAGCCTTCAGAGAAGAGGAGCAGTGCTCATCAAAATGCAGAAGTCAACTAATTAGGTTGATAGGATGAGAGAAAATGTCTTCAAGATGCATCAGGGCAGGTTTAGACTGGTTATTAGGAAGAATTTCTCCACCAAAAGGGCTGTCAGGCCCTTGAACAGGCTGCCCAGAGAAGTGGTGGAGTCACCATCCCTGGAGGTGTTTAAAGAGGTGTAGATGTGGTGCTTAGGGACATGGTTTAGTGGTGGGCTTGGCAGTGCTAGGTTTACGGTTGGACTTGATGATCTTAAAGGTCCTTTCCAACCTAAACAATCCTATGATTCTACAATTCCATGATTCTACGATTCTAAGTTAATGAGAAGCAAGGCAAATACAAAATGGGGAGACGATCACTGGCACAAGCGAGTGGTCATGCTACGCACCTTACATACAAGGTGACACTGTGTGTCTCTTGATGGAGAGAAGTTATCAAGGAGATTTACAGCCCTACACCTTGCTTTCATCAGTCAATAGGTGTCATATTTTTTGTGATCCTTGCCTGACCTCTGTTAATAGGGAGATACGCTGTGTGATAAATAGAGACCAGTGTTAAATTTAGGGGGGGCTAAATTAAATTTTTGTGTTTGTTTAGCTCAAAGCAAAGGGGAGTGAATGAGGGAATAAGTTCATGTTAATATTGTATTAAGGTTAACTTTTTTCTACTGGGAGACTAGCAGACATAAACAAACGAGTTCTGCCTGAAATAAAATCAGCAGGTGACTATTAGAGAGTTCAAATTTTCCTATTGGGTTGCAACTTCTGTTATGGAAATTGAGAACATAAATGCATAACTGCTCCAGAATTCATGACTCTGATTTAACTCTGTGTGATTTATTAAGAGCTGGAAATTGAAACAATTCTGCTGACTGGCTTATTTGGATTGGTGGTGTGAAATTCCTTCCCTGGGTTTAAAAAGTATTTGAAAAATGTAAGGTACAGAACAAATAGCTCAAGTCTGACAAGAAGAAACCCATGGATCTGTGAGTCTGTACCAACAAAATTAGGATACACAACAAAAGCACCAAGTGAATTACCTTTTAAAAACAGTTTAATGTGTGAGAGAATGGCATGTCACTGTCCAGAGCTACATCACCAGATCACTGGAGCCTGAGGGAAAACCCTTGTTTGAAATGCTTTCACTGAGGTGAATTACAGAGAGCTTGGAGAAAACTATCCGTTTTGGTTTTGGTTGGATTTTTTTACTCTGTTTCAGTTGAAATCTCTGGCTTCCTTCACAAGGAATAGTAAAAGCTTCAGAAACCTCTCATGTGGAACACAGGCCAACTTTTTGGTTTGACTTGGTTAATAAACTATGTAAAAACAATACTACTAGGAAGGAATTATGACTGCTGTATAGACCCATGAAGAAGGATTTGAAGAAAAATTGCACCCTGATACTTGGGTATGAACCAGACCTTGTAACCCAAGTTACAGGATTTGCTTAGGGACTGAAGCTTAGCAGGTTCCTGGGAACCACCGTCTAAAAACCCACGATGGTCCTCTCTGTATCCCAGGAGCTCAGCAGGCACTTGCAAAACAGTAAAACCAGGAATTATGCTGAAGTTGTGAAAGTGGAAAAACTACTAAACAGACCATAAGATGAACAGCAAAGTGATCGACACATTTTATTGTTTCCTTTTGTCAGAATATTCCTACAGAGGGATCTGGACAGGCTGGATCGATTGGCCGAGACCCACTGTATGAGGTTCAACAAGGCCAAGTGCCAGGTCCTGCACTTGGGTCACAACAATCCATTGCGACACTACAGGCTTGGGGACAAGCGGCTGG
>NW_009629120.1:4669-8397 GCF_000690535.1 Cariama cristata | reverse complement strand
CGCCTCGCACCCCGCCGGCCCCTCGCACATCGCGCCGTGAGCGGCCTCCACAGCTGGGGTTTGGCCCCCAAAAGGTTAATCACGTATTTACACGGCATTTGGTGCTTTAAGGACGAGATAAAGGCTGCAGGTGGGCCCGGTGACATCGCTGTGAATGCCCACGGGATAAATGTCGTACCTAACCTTTTGCTGTCAAAGGCTAAACTTGATGCAAGTGGCAAAGGTGGAAGCCTCTCATCCTCACCCTTCTTCCTCCCGCTGCACCGCTTCAGGTCTTCAGAGAAATGGGACTTGGCCATCACAAAGCGGCGCAGTCTCAGCCCCGCTGCCATGGCCCCGCTCCCAGCGCAGGGGCCAGCGGCTTGGGGATGCTCCCGTTAGGAGCCCTTAAAGCCAGCATCTTCCCCCTGCCTGGCATGGGGAAGGGAGGATAAAGAGGTGAGTGTGAGAAAACTCAGCATTGCTGGTATAGATGAGAGCTGCTTTCTCAGCACCCACCGAAATCTTCATCTTTTCACTTTGCTGGGAACTGAATGGGGTTTGGACTTGCCTGGGGATGATCCTTTGAGCTCTAAGCTCATGAGGAAGGTGAGCACATGCTTGTGTTAAGCCTCTGTTTAAGCACAATTCTGGACTGGGGCTACAGAGCTCAGCACCTAGCAGGGGGAGATCTGGATCCAGAGGAGCTACATCCACTTATTTGGGGATCAGTCCTTGTATTGCTGAAGTCTGCGGGAGGTGTGGTGTTGGCCAAGAGAGCAGGGAGGTCATCGGTACCTGTGCACCTCCCTCCGAGGGCTACAAAACACCGCCTGTGCCGCAGCGGGGAGGCAGCAGCTCGGCGGACCAGAGTGAAGGAAAGTCTTGAGGCTGCATTGCTGGCCTGACACATAGAGATTGCTGTTTTAAAAAGTGGCTACAAAGGAGAAATACAGCCCTTATTGAAAGGCAAATTAGTAGCAGGCTCTCTCCGGCAAGTGTTCAGGGAAAGCATACAGAGCCCGTGTCATTATTACTCTCCTGAAGCTTCCTGCCACACTGTGAGAGGCACAGCCAGGGCTGGATAAATAATACATCATAATTTTCAAGTCCCAGAGAGGTGGCTTGGAGATAGTTCAAAAGTTCAATGAATTATCAGTTTCCCTCGGGTTCTTTATTTCTCTTGCAAAGGATGCTATCAATCTCGATAACTCACTAGCTACCAAAAATAATAATAACTAAGAGATCATTATGTTGAAATATGTGTTGTAAAGCAGCATGGCAATTTGGAAGATTAATTCAGTCCAGAAGGGGCAATAGCTGCTGGCTAGAGATGGGCTGGACACCAATTACTGCTCTCACTCATTAGTTCCATGGACAGGGATTGGGAAAACACCTGCAGTGCATGAATATTTCTCCTTGAGTTAATATGCTTTCAGTCAGTGCTGATTAACTCTATTTATACCTCATCTATAGTGATGAGAGCAATGTGATTCATTCCTTTATTTCTGTAACTCTCTGATAAACTGCATTTATTTGCCACCTCTGACCTCTTTACGTGCATGCTGCCTATTAATCCTTCTCAGCCTGGGCTCCTGTTGCCATCCCAGACCCTTCAGTAGCCATCAAACAGCTGCTTCTTATTTTCTTTCCTTCGTTTAAAAGCACTTGCTACAAAAATGTGGGTCAAGGGAGAAAAGAGACTGGAAATTTCACTATGATGATGGAGGAGAGGGGGTATATTTTGTGCACATAATATTTGGCTCTGTAGGTTGCATGCCCTATAGTGAAGCCTCAAGGTGCTACTGAAGAAATAATGATCAAATGTAATCTCTTTGGGGTATTCGGTCCTGGGTGACTGACAGCTGCAAGGTAAGGCATCCTGGCCATGCCTCGATACACAAGGCATGACCAGCTTGAAATCAAATGTTGCCTTTGGTGTCACTGAGAACTAGCCTGTGTCATGGGATATTTTTTTTCCCACTTTTTTTCATGTCTATTTTATTATTTGTTTCTCTAGCTCCTGCTCTGATTCAGGGCTACAGGGTTTATGACCTGCAGCTTACTCTTCCAGCAGCCTGACTGAAACACGTTATAGCCAAACACCGTCTCCTTAGGCTGGCAGGATGAAGTCTGCAAAGAGACCTTGAGTGGATGAAATGTTTCTTCTTCTCCCTCGTCAGCACAGCACTACCCAAACCCTGCACTAAAACTTGTCTTAAGATGGGATGTAAAGTAAAAATATTGTGACTGCTTGCAAGAAGTAGAGATGCTCTTTTGCTCCTTTGCAAGTGGAGATGGATGGCCCAGTGGAAATGCTGGCTGGTAAAATCCCTCACATACACAATGGGAGAACAGACATGTAGTCTCCCCCAGTCTGCAAGCAAACTGGTGAAGTTCAACTTTGGTTGTCAGTCATTCTAGGAATGGCTTAGATTTTGCTGAGCTGGCGGATGGCCTGCATTTTCTTTAAGCTCCCTTCCAGCTCACTAAGTCCAAGTATTGCAGTGCTTGGGTTTCTAGCACAGCAGGCAAACATCTTAAAACTTTAAAATATTACCCTGAGATCATTTCAGATCATAGAGTTACAGAATCATGGAGCAATTTAGGTTGGAAGCAAATGCTGGAGATCCAACCCCCCATTCAAAGCAAGACTAACTTTAAGATTAAACTAGGTTACCAAGGGCCTTTCCCACTTGAGCTTTGAAAATCTCTAAGGATGGAGATTGCACAACCTCTGTAGGTGACCTGTTCCATCATTTGACCATCCTTGCTGTGAAAATTTTTTCCTTTACATATAATATCTTATTTTTTTACACATCCTTCCATGCCATCCCAGATCCAATACTTGGGACCGGTGGCATTTCCCATTGTCTAGGCAGGAGGAAACTTGGCCTTTCTGCTCAGCCCTGCCCATGCTCTGCCTGCAGCACGAGCGTGTGCTTTCCTGGTGTGGGACAGGCTGGATTCCCTGGAGGAGCTGAAATACCTCCTTTAATACCTGATCCCCACCACTGAGCTATGAATCTTTTCCCTCTGACTTTCTGAGGGCATGTTCCTCTTTTGCATTTTCCTTTGATCATTGTTTCAAAATCTTGAGGGGATTCAGCTGCCTGCTCTGTTTATCTTGCTACCCTTTCTTCTCATTCAAGGTCTCCAAACACCTTCCCTAGGAATGAGATAAAAGCTTGCACCGAGACCCTGGCTCTTCTGTCTAATTCCCCGGTCTGCCTGGATCTCCTCACCGGCCTTGTCAGGCTTAAATGTCATTGTACAGTTCATGTAGATGCTTCAAGATAGCTCACTGTCCTCCCTCTCCCTGCATTTCAGACCACACTTTTATTTCCAGCGTGTCCAAGGTCTTTCCTTTTCTTGGTAGAGAGCTGTGCTCAGCAGCCCACTCTGCTTCAGAGCCAGGTCACCCTGGGCCAAGGCTTCAGTGAAGAATTGGTTGTAAATGGCCTCCTGTCACTGATGGCTGTGGTTCAGGCGGTGTCTCTGCCGGTGCTTTTTGTCATCATCTGGTACTAATCGAATTATAACCGGAGAGTGGTGGAGGCTCATTGCACCTGGTATGTGGGGGAGTTTGGGGACAAGAGGGTCAGAGCTGGCACAGGTGGGTTAAATCCACCCTTCGTCACCACCGTGGCAGTGATGGGTGTTCAGCTGCAGGGCTTGCTGGCTCCAGAAATAGCAGCTTTGCTCCCTCCCTGTAGGCTAGAAGGGAAGATGTCCCCTTACTGCTGCCC
>NW_009629120.1:0-4645 GCF_000690535.1 Cariama cristata | reverse complement strand
ATGCCAGCTGGCCATTTCGGGAGAATGGGTTCAAGCTTCAGTCCCACGGATCCAGATTGTTTTACCACAACATACTGCCTTTACCTGCTTTGGAGGCTGAACATCAGAGTCAGTCTCCCTTTGGCTTCTTTTGGCTTATTTCAGTGTGACCTCTTCAATTTTGGTTCTCTTTCCTGAGACTTTTCTCACTTGCAAGCCATCGCAAGGCTCCCCAGCACCAGCCCTCCCACAGCAATGGGCAGGATTGTCTCCAACACCACCGCTCCTTGCTCCCTGCCGTGCGCTCCCAGCGCCCCTCTCCCCACCGGCTCCCAATGCTTGCACAGGCTGCCTGCTCTTGACATGGTCCAGGCCAGGTCGGCAGTGGGTGCAGATCAAACACCAGTTTGATTACAGTTTGATCTGTTTGATTACACCAGTTTGTGGTGGCCAAGTCTGGGAACTCTGCCTTGAGCGGCTCGGTGTCTCCTGCTAGTGTGAAACAGCCCCAAGTCAACCAAGGGCATATTGCATCTGGAGTTGTTCTCTGCCTCCAGAAGATCAGGTTGTCAAAGGCTTAAATAAGAAAGAGGAAGGCCCTTAAAATGAGCTTTTATAGCCCCACTGCTGTGCTTTGGCATGGCAGAGGGATGTTTCAGGTGTAGGTGAGGTCAGATAACTGTCGGCAGCACACTGGGTAGCCAAGGGAACACCGATGGGCTGGCCAGGAAAGGCATCATCAAACGACACTGAGATTTGCACTTGGTAAAAATACCACAATTTGGAAAAAATTCACATAATTTGCTTTTCCCAGGCAGGCTGTTGAAGGAAAGTCATCAGCACTGAGAGATGGTTAGATCTGAGAGGCGACACAACCATCTGCAGATGGACAGACCAATATTGGAGTCAGGCCGTATGGGGATTAATTGCTGCGAGCCCAGAAAATAACTGTAAAGGGATCACACAGCTGCTGCCGTAAAAATCAAACCTCTCGGCTTCTCTCACCGCCCCACGCGTGGTGTCCCCCTCCCCTCCATCCCTCCCCGCTCCCCGTGCGCGCTGCCACGAGGCACATCCTGGAGCCGCGGTTAATGGAGAAGTGATTTGTCTCATAACTGCAGCTTTACACAGTGTGCTACTGTGGGCGTTACAAATTGCTAAGCAGATTTAAAGTGTTCTTTGAGTTGCAAACTGCAGTATTTCTCCACATAGTGATTATTATTCATCTTTTCCAAGACACCGTGGGCCTGATCCTGCAATCTGCACTCTTATTAAAGTCAGTGCTGTGGGAGTACTGCCGGCGTACAGACGGCAGGAGTAAGATCCAATTAATTTAGCCGCAGGGAAGAGCAGGGCAGGAAACAAGCTTTTTTCCTTTATTTTTTCTTTTCTTTTTTTTTTTTTTTTTTTCCTTCCCTGTGCCTGTATGTGAATTTTCTTGTTCCATGGGCACTGTCAGAGATGTGTGTCTGGGTGTGGACTGCTGGCCAGTGCAGTACAGGTGTGCTTGCAAGCTTCCAGGCTCTCTGGCGACATGTCCTTCCTTACTCTGCCTCTTTCTTTCTTTCTTTCATTTTGGTCAGATGACTAGTAAGTCTCTTTCAATGGAAATGTCATCAAAACTGGTTCACAGCCATCAAAAGTTTTGCTTTAGTCCAGCTGATGTTGTCCAACACCACCAGGTTTGGTTTAAAACAGGCACGCCTGTTGTGCTGCTCTCATGGAATTAGAGAATGATTCTGTGAATTCTGGTTCTTCCTCCTGAGCTATGAGTGTGGTGGGAAGGGGCACAGGCACAGACTTAAAACGCTATGTTTGGAAAAGCAGGAGGTCTAAAAACGTGGTGTAGGTGTATGCCCTGACCCACACCAGCAGCTCTGCAGGGGCTGGTGCCCACCAAGAGCATCCCCCATGGGATGCTGCAGAGAGCATTTACGGGTCTGTTGCCCACCCAGCACCAGGATCTGTCTGTGGGCAATCTGGAAAAAGCCTCTGACCCTCATTCACCCTCTTCTTCTGAGGAAGGCAGCTCAGACCTCTTCATAAGGAGAAGGCAACTCTCCTTCAGCGACCGACCCCCTGTGCTCTCCCTGCCAGGAGATGGTGGCACCAAGGTGGTGAGCTACTGCTGCGCTTCAAGGAGCATAAAACCCAGGACGGCTGCCATGGTGGCCCAGCTCCTGGAGTGTCCCACCGGTTCTTGTGTCACAGGAAGGTGGCTGCTGCTGCAGGACATAGCAGTGGGAGGTGGGGGCTGTGCCACCCATTACCTCCATCCAAGGATGGAGACCTTGTATCAGGCTTGGTTGATGAGCAATAAGGCAACAGCAAGCCTCGTGGATTGAGGTGTTCATGGAAACGTGTGTTGCTAAGCAAAGAGGATATTGTGCTTTGTACCAACTGGAGTGTTTTTAGCTTGTGAGATTGCATGCCTCTAGGAGAGTTGTAACAGATGAGCCGAGGAGTTGCAAATATGTGGTCTTGAGGCCAAGGATGAGCTGGAGTTGTCCCACCAGGAGGAGGGTGTTTGTGGGTCTGTGACACTGGGATACTTGGTGTCCTTTAGCACGGGCTCCTCAAGTCCTGGACTTTGAACGAGAGCTTCCACTATGCTGGGAAACCTCTGCCTCCTTGCCTCACACCCCAGCAGCACAGAGTGACGCCTGGGCAAAAGCCAACATCTCCCCCTTGCTTCTGAAACCTCTCTGGGATTTTTCCTGGCCTCACAGAAAGCCGTCACAGAAATCTCCCGTCCCCTCCCAGGGAGGTAGTGCCAACCAGGAACATCTTAGGGAGTGAAAAACACTGTCAAAAACATAAGGAAAAGCAAGTGGAAAAAGGTCATGATTAGTTACTTTTCTGCCATGTGCATGTATAATAATGAACCTTGGGAGTGAGGCCATGTTAGTCCTAATTACAGCTCTTTAAATATTTATATAGCTTAATCTGTTCACCTTGCCCTTTGGCATGGTCCAACATATCTGTAGGGCTGACCTTTCCAACTCAGCCCATTTGTATACTTTACAGGCTTCTGGGTAGCTATTACTTGGCTTTATCTGAGAGAGGGAAAATGCATCACTCCTGAAGAGTAAACCCCAGGTAATAAAAGTACAATGTTAAATAAAACCAAGAGGTTATAAACATAATCTCCCCTCTCAACGTCACTTATGCAGATTGTTAAGTAATGCAAAACCAGGAGATTTCAGGAAAATTAGCCAACAGATATGCCCTGAAGAATCAGCTGAGACAACTACACTTATTTTCCTATGTGACCTCCATCAAATTGGAAATGATATCTCCAGCAGTAACAGACTAGTACATTAACCCCCTCTTTCAGCTCTCAATGCTTCATTACAACAGATCTATTTAGATATAATGGGAATGGCTGGGAGATAGATGAGATGCTCATGGCTATGATGTGGAATTAGCTATGCAGCCAATCCGTTCTTTAGCCCTCTTCTTCAAGTCCTTCTTCAAATACCTTTCTTTCAACAGGCCTAGGAATCTCAGGCTGATTCCAAAGAACTACTTGTAAACTAGAGAAGTGAAAATCTGAAATAACGTTAGCTAGTATCCTCCAACCTTGGATCACCCCCACTCTCCATACTGTGCATTGACCATCTAGGGTGTAAGTCCATGTAGAAACTGTCTCATAATGAGTCTGTGAGGAATTTGGCAAATTATGGGCAGTCTATAAGACCACCACTGAAATTACAATAAGTACAGAAGAGCTGGGCAGCTCTGAGGATTTTGGTCACCTTTCCAATTTGAAGAACCTCTAGTGTAGCATACTTCATCCTGAGCACCCTTATGAACCTATTATGCAGGCAAAACAACACACCTGTACCTCCAGGTGCTTCCACAAAGCCTTCATTAAGGACATGTTACACCAGAGGAACTAAGTTAGTTTGCATAAAAAGTGCCTGATGTCCTCATGCTGCTCACTTCCATACCAAATTTGCCGGCTAGTGTAGGTCTGAAATAATAAATAAAATCAGGTCAGGGACCATTCTCTGGCCCTGAAGCCAACTGGCAGAGATTAGCCACTTCCAGTCCATAACACCTCTGATTTTGGGTCTCATCTGGTCCCCATGTGCTGCCTCTGTGGCCCTAATACAATATTACTAGTATTACTGTCATCCCATCCGCCCCTCACTTCAAAGCCTCTGAAATAGTGTTGCGGTTGGGTAGGGTGATGTTTTATTACTATGAAAATAAAGGTATGGAAAAAGCGTGGCACCGATGGAGGGCTGTGTGGGGAGGATGGTGCTGAAGCTGGAGCAGCCTGGCCCCTGCTGCTCATTCGGGAACGGTCCTCGGTGCGTGCTGCCCTCCGTGCCATGCCATGCCATGCCATGCCATGCCAGGGCACTGGCCGGCAGAGCACTGGTTGGCACCAGCCTGCACCAGGCCAGGCAACAAGATGGTGGTTAAACAGAGTGGATGATGGCCCGCACCTGGGGACTTTCATTTGCTCATGCCAATGGACCTGTAAGAAACTTCCATGAGTAGGTGCTGGTTGACTTCCCAGTGAGGCTGTTTGGTCTCTAGGGTTCATGAAGGCTCATTTCAAACTATGGTTGGCTGAAAACTTTCCAGCAGCATTTCAGGCCAACAGCTGCTTTCTCCAGGTCTTCATGGAGCTAAATCCAGCTGGCGGCCAGTC
>NW_009629119.1:0-17168 GCF_000690535.1 Cariama cristata | reverse complement strand
GAAGCGATCGCACACCCCAGCCCAGCCCAGCCCAGCCCCTCGCCTGCATTCATCCGGCCAGGCGGAACCCGCCGTGGTGGTGTCCTGGCCACAGCTTTCTCTTCTGGCAGCAGTTTCGCTTCCCTTCACCCGGGTCAGAAGAAGAGCGAGCCCACGGCCGGGCAGGGGAAGGAGGCTGGTGTTGGGTTTGCAAGGCAGCCGCTTGCTTACTTGTCCATTGACTTCAGGCAAGTTGCTGAAATAATCTACACCTCAGGGCGATCGTCAGTAAAATAGAGCCATTAACAGAAAATAAAATAAAAACCTCGAAATAGAGGTGTTCTTTAAGAGCAAACAACTATCGGGAGATGTGGAACTGAATGTTTTTGTTATTTCTTTAAAATATTTGCCCCATTTGGTAAAAGAAGCATCGGGCATCAAATCTGAGCTCAGTTCTGTATTTAAGTAGACAAGCAATAGTCGTTAAGCTTCAGCTTTCAGCACGTCCTTTTTTTTTTTTTTTTTGCACACTGATTTCATGCTAGATAAGCCATTGAGCAATGCCAGATTTCCCCTAGCTAGAGGGCAAGACACTCATTAGGAGAACACAGGGCTTGAGGAGATGCATCAGCTGACTGCCCTAAAGACCAGCACCCTCTAACCATCTGCAAAACAAGGTCCTGGAACTAAGAAAATAGTGTGCCTCATTCATGCTTCTCTCCTTACCCTTGCCTTAGGAGTTTTGATGTGGTTACTTGTCCTGTAAGAACACAGAAGCTTGTAACCTTCATGTGTACCCAAGCCTTTCCCTTTCAGCCTGTGCAGACTTGGGCTGAACATCTTAAGAGGTTAAAAAAAAAAGGAGAAAAAAAAAAAATAGTCCACTGAGCTGTCCAACTACGTTGCATTTTCCTTTTTCACTGGATTTTTCAGAGCAAAGAACTCTTTAACCTTTAAGTAATACTTAAGCACTTGCTTTATTTAAGCAGGCAATAACTGAAAAATGTAAGAGTTCTTACTTTTTTTTTTTGTAGGTAAAAGATACCCTTCTTTGGTTTTTGGGACACCCAAATCATCCAAGAGTATTATTGGGAAAAGCAATCCCCTCTGGCAATACATGCTGGATCACTCTTTGCGGGAACATCCAATTCTAAAGAAGCTGCGACTGGTCAGTATTTTATCCCCCAACGTAGGCTTTCTGTTCAGTGCCGCTGACCTTTCCACTAGGACCTTTTGGCATGACCCACACCGCGTCCTGAGCTGCTGGGCTCTCTGTGATATTCCTTCCTCCGCCTCATTTGCATACACATTAGAATTTGGTTTGAACTGGTAATCCCCGGACTCTTCAATGTTCAGGGCTACCTAAATGAGTATTTAATAGTATTGGCATACATTTTAGACCTGTCTTTTTATCCATGGCTCCCAAGCCCATGTATTTGGGCTGCACTTGATTTTGTCTTAACAGATGACTTCTGTTCATTTTAGTTGGCATATGAGGAAACTGTAGCTCAGAGAGGTGATGTCCTCCAGCAGGCTCCAGTGTCAGAGCTCAGAACAGACCTCCTGACTCAGGACTGAGTCATTTCAAGTGAGACAAACTACTCCTGTATACAAGCAATTAAATGCTAGGTACTGGAGCTGGTTAGTTGGAATGAGCCCTAGAGGAAGAAAGGAAATGGGAGGACTTTCCTTTCCATTCAACTGCCGTGGCAGATCCCTGCTTCTCCTGCTGCCCCAGCCTCAGTGCCAGGGGCCCTCCCTCCCTGGCATGGGCAACAGCTCCTCCAGCTCTGCGCTGTTTAGCCAGAACGATGTGGTCTGACCTTCGGCAGCACACTTTAACCTAGCAGTCCATAAAACCATGCTACATGTCTTGGCGGAATAAGGGCATAAGTACAAAGGTTATAATTTATTTTTTTAAAAGTGCATCTGTTTGTGTAAATTCACATAAATAAAGGACTTTCACAATCAAGGTTCCTCTATTGTTCTTCATCAGTTATAAATATTGCTGAGTTTGCCACAACAATAGCAACTTTGGGGCATATTACTGCTTTGAATGATTGGCCACTACTTACAACACACACCCCGCCCTGCTTAGTTACTGTTAAATTCAAGCCAATTTCTGGCTCATAGGTGGAAAACAAAGCCATCTAAAATAAGAAAGGTAGGAATATCTGTTTTTCCTGGGGTTTCTCAGGGTTTTTTCCCTAGGGTATTGTTTTGGAAGCTTTGAGTTTTGTTTGTTGTGATGTGTTATTTTTTTCCCCTTTTTAGCTCACCGCTGATCATCCTTATAGTAAAATGATGGTGTCCTGTGACCAGGCTCAGCTTATGGCAAATTTGGTCAAACTCATTAAAGCAAAGAAAGTTATTGAAATAGGTAAGAGTGTAACTTTGTCCTCTCTGTAGTAGAATAAAACTCCTGGCTGTGCTTCTCGAAATACAGCCCTGTTTACATAAGATATCTAAACCTCATAAGACATTGCATACCTGTCTCATCAAACAGGTGGGCAAACTACACTGTGAAAAGTACTGTCTGATTTGCACTTACTTGCCACTTTGTCTGTCTGTGCATTCAGTAGTTCTGGCATCAGCATGAATGTCTCGTCAACTCTGAGGCAATCTGAAAAAATAAGATCAACAGATCACTTGGGTCTCCGGCAGTTGCAGGACAATTCTTTCCTTCCTGTGTCAGTATCTTGCCAGAAGGAAATGTTTGGCAGCATAGGCTCTGCATCCAATCCACTTTCCTCAATGCACCTCTGTTAGCAGGATGTCCCAAAGCCAGACTGATGCTGAGGAGTCAGGTATGGGTTCCCACCATCTTCATTCTTGGCCTGACTGTTATGATGCCCTGGTATTTTGCTGCTGGTCCAGTCCCTTTGGCTCACAATTTAGCTCCACTTTAAGTAAGGGTGTTCCTCAGAGGTGCAGGACCAGACTCTGCCCTGTGTGTCCAGGAGACTTTTGGAAAAAGCCAACATTAAGCTTTGCTAAAAGATTGCTTTTAAAAAAAAAAAAAGTAAAAAAGTAAAAATGCCTCCCAACCCACCATTACATTAAAATAGAGAGAAAAACCTTCTGTGTCCATTAACAAATTGCCATCCTTGACTCCTTTGGGGTTTTTATTCCTGAAGGGAGCCCTGTAGTTCACTGGTTTGGTTTGGTTTGTTTTTTTTCACAATACAGTAAGTGTTAATGACTCATGGTTTTCCTAGGTGTTTTCACAGGTTATAATACCTTGAATATGGCACTTGTCCTGCCAGATAATGGCAGAGTTATTGCCTGTGATATAAATGAGGACTATGTCAAAATTGGAAAGCCACTGTGGAAGGAGGTAAGCAGCATCTCTTCTATTACACGTTTTGGACAGCTGCATTTGCATGTCAAGGGATTTTGGTATCTTAGACTGGCACATTTACACAGAAGCATTCCTGTCATTAAAGGAGCCTGAGACAGTTTGATTTGGAAAGACAAATAAGTGCTGTCTGGAACATAGGAATAATAGGAAAAATACCTGAACACCAGTTACTCCCTGAGTGCAGCCTACTAACAGGTTATTTCTTGACCACTTTCATCAACTCTGTTCTTTCTCATTCTAGGCAGGAGTAGAGCATAAAATTGACCTGCGGATTAAGCCAGCAGTTCAAACACTTGGTAAGTAACCTAAAATACTTTTTTCCCCTTCCCTAGACATAGGAGAGGGATATAATACTGATGAAATCTAAGACCAAATATGCTTGTGCATATGATCCCTTTGCTAACAGTAAGACCGCTTCTCTTATATTTAAAAAAAAAAAAAAAAAAAAAATCAGAAAACTTCACAACTTCAGAAGTTCACAGTTTTCCTACATGCTAGCAGAGAAGAAGAAAATGCCTCTCCTGTGTAGTGGGCTGTACTAGTCACTCACCTGTCCTGTCCATCACCTTGTTAAATCTATAAAGTACTATTGTCAGCTGCTTCTGGGAAAGCTGATTAAAACAGATTAATTAGACAAAGTCCAGTTTCTCTTACCCATTGTCCATTCTAAGCAAGTATTTCTTTGTTATAGACTGGAAGAGTTTTCTGAAAGGGCTGAAGTGCAGTAAAAACACAGAAGCCAATATAAAACTTAGAGTATAACAGTTGAATTGTGTCCAGAGGAGTTCAAATTTAGGATGTGCCAAAAGCATGCAAGACCATTAGAAAGGCAATGACTTCCCTAATTCAAGAAAAGAGAAGATGTGGGGCAGAGGGAATATTAAATAAATATTCTGAAAATGCAAGAAATTTTCTAGGAATGGAGGAGGCAGAAGAAGGTTTCCAGCAAAGGTGTGTGATGGATCCACAGATCCATCCCTAACCTTGTATTGCTTCCAAATTCTTTCTAAAGAGGCAAACATAAGCAGTCTGCTGGGATGCGCTGTCCTTGAAGCCTGATGGACAGCTTTGCCTAGGCAATGCTTCAGACAAAAAGATCCTCTGTTGACAGAGGGTAAGGGCAGGTGAGAAGGGTGGCCGAGAACTTCAGGAAGGCAGCAGTCGGCCCTTCTGCAGCTGACGATTTGGAGTTCTGAGCCAGGAAGTCCATTTAGAACAACGTAAAACTGAATTCAACTTGCCTTGGCCCAGAAAGAGACTACTTACAGCAATCTCTTTCTGTGATAAAGATCTCTGACAGGGTTTGTTCATGACCTATATCATGGCACTTGATCATCAGTGAGAGATTAGCATTTAGGACCTGTTCATAAGTGTAAGAAAAATCCCAGTCCATTTAGGAAAACAGTTCTCAGTCAGATCAAAAAAAATAGCTGAAGGTGTAGAGTGTGTCCAGTTTCAAACTGCTTGACTTGTTTTTACTGCACCTTTCTGCAGTCCCAGCTGTATCCTGCAGGTTTAAAACTACTCCATGAACTTCCAAGTAGGCAGAACTCGGTAACAGAGTGTTTTATGGCATACATCGTGTCTAGATTGGTTTCTGTGGGATAAGCTTTTCTAGTAATTAGCTGTACAGGAATAGGCTGCCTGGTCAAGGCACCAAAAACATTATTTAATGAGAACTTTGACACAAGTGGACGACTTCCTTCTACACTGCATTAACCAGGGTGTAACGACTCACTTTGTTGCTCATCCAGATGAACTGTTGGCCAGTGGAGAAGCGGAAACCTTTGATTTTGCTTTCATTGATGCGGATAAAGAAAGCTACAATGAGTACTATGAAAAATGTTTGCGCCTCATAAAGAAAGGGGGAATAATAGCTATTGATAATGTAAGTACTGCAGTTACAACAGTAGTAGCACAGGGAGTTACTGCATTTGCCTCTGGGAAAGTTAAAAAAAAAGTCACAGTGGGATTCTAGTAATGTGATTTCTGACCTGCAACTCAGTTGCCAATTGCAACATGTTTATTCCATGTTATACAAAGGAGGCTTTTTAAATTCAACGTAAATTCCTGAAGTAAGCTATATAGATCACTAATATAAGCAAGGAATAAAACCTTATAGAAGTAAGAAGTAATGTGTTAAGTTTATATTAGTACATAAACAGCCTGTGATAACAGAAAGTTATTAATTTTTTTGTAGTTCATTACAGAGAATGCTCTGTATTATTCCAGTTTGTCTTGTAGCGCATTTTCTACTATGTGCAGTACTTACGCAAGATCAAAGGTAGCACTTGTAATCAGTAACTACTACTAAGTTATCAATTAATAACTTTTACTAGAAACAAAGAACGATATTAAACTGCAGGCACCTTCAGTGTTATGGTGGCAGCCAAATAGGGGATTTTAAAAATACCTATGTTTAAACACATCTTTTTTTATTTTGGCTTCTAATTTGCAAAAGTGGTGCACTTAGCCAATTCTGTGGACTCCCAATCCCATGTACTTACGAAAGCTCCTTGTCAGAGACCACTAGAAATCTGAAATAAAATAAATAATATCGATTTCTAGAAAATATGCGGAACCTTTTCCAAAGCTTCCTTTGTGGTCCAAGGAACATATTGGAACAAATGAGGTGCATGACATTTATTTTTTCAATAGGTCCTTTGGAGTGGAAGGGTGCTAAAACCAAGAAAGGATGACTTGGCAACCCAGAGCATCCACCACCTTAACGAGAAGCTTCTCAGAGATGCACGAGTCAATATCAGCATGCTCCCAATGGGAGATGGAGTCACATTAGCATTCAAGTTGTAACTGGAAGAAGGCCAGCAGATGGGAAACAACAAGCATCATCAAATCATCAGGAAAAATGCAGGCAAAGGAGTATCAAAAATGGTCATTTAAACCTGTATCTCCTCCAGATAGCATAGCCTGGGAAAGTAGACTTTAGAAGCAGCAAGATCCTAAGGGCAGCTAAGTTGAGAAGAGAGATTTAAGATCTACTGTGGTTTATTATTTTAATTGTAATAAAGCAAATAAACTTATGTGAACTTGTCCTTGTAAGACAGTGGTTGAAAAAAAATATCCCTCTGTGGAATGGCTGAGTTCCAAGTGAGTCAATAGAACAGAGTCATTTTCTGTCCTAAAAAAGTCTATTGAGTAGCAGAATAATCAGTTCTACCATCAAAAGGAAAAGAAATGGAGTTTACTAATGTTAATAGCCATAATAGAAAAATTAGAAAAATGGATTTTTAATGAAATGTACATGACCTCAAGGAGATTGCTAGCCTTAAACTAACGATATTGAAAGTCACTGGTAATCCTTGAAGGGTACTACATAACAAGCCTCAAATATACACTGTCTGGAAAAAAAAAAAATCTCTTTAAAAACGTGTCAAAGGACAAATGGGATTTCCAATATAGAGCCCTCCCTAAAATCTTCCTGTGCAAGGACTGGGTTTCTTTAACCTAGGTAACAGTGCATGTAGATTATTTTTTAAGTCAGAATGAGGAAGAGCAAATGGGAAAGAAGAAAACCGAAACAATTCTTCCTCCTTCCTTTCCCTCCCACTTGCCCCCCAAAGAAGCAACTTGCTAGGTGCTTGCTTCCTAGAAAGTTGCAAGCACAGAGCATTGTTGGCAAGTCTACAGAAGGAAAATGGTGATTGTATGAGGATGCAATAGCTGTTTGCTGGCCATTCAAATAATTCCTGCAAGCAGAGATTCCCTTCCACAGGCAGCATCTAGAAAAATTATGCTTTTTCCACACCCTAGTAAAGTATTTTTCCTGCAGTATTCTTAACTCCTAGTTAACTTTCTTCGCTGTTGTCATCCATTGCACTTGTTTCATCCTGATGCTTTCTATAAAACTTTTGATCAAGAAACAGTAGTTGAAAAAGCTCACCTTAACTTGGGACCAATGAAAGAGCCTTAAGGGGGCAGGAAGCATATTCTGTTTGAGCTAGAGAATAAGAATCCAACTGATGACTTCTTTCCATGATGAATTACAAATAGTAATAACTTATTTTTAGGGCTTTTTATTTCAGCCTGAAATTCTTATTACAGATAAAACCTAATAAAACAAGAAACCAAAACTAGCATTTCACAGACAAAAGGTCTACTGGCTACTGTTTTGGGGGACTGATACACTGGAAGATTATCATATGTATATTTACAAAAAAGGTCACTTTAGATTTGTTGTCCGCCTGTAAGGAAGGTGTATCAAAGCTAAGAGAATCTCTTCCATTTGCTTGAATAATGCACTTGAATGACTCAAGGCACTGGGGGACAAAGATTTCAAGTCTCAGAATTGTTAGAACTGGCTATTTGGCTCAGTTTCAGAATTTAAACTGGGTGGCTTAGGGTCTGATAAGGAGCAGACTTTCAGGGCACGGATCTTACTTGTCTCAGACACTCGTGGTAGTATACTGCAGTGGGAGAGTAATGAAGAAAGGAAGTGTTGTCTGACAGTTTTAGTGTGGGGCTATGACTGAGGAGATCTCAATTCTATTTCTGTCACTTCCACTTAAAACCCTGATTCAGCAGAGCATGTCAGGATGTGCTTAAGTACTTTGCTGAATTGAGGATTGGCTGCTGTAAAGTAAAATCCGTGTCTGGGAGAAGGCCAGGACAAGGTGTGTATGGCCCTTAAATGAGATTTTAAATAGGGCATAAAGCTTGCCCGATTTCTTCTTCTGGGTACAGCTCTACCTTCAGAGCTTCAAACAGCTGTGTGCCTCAATTTTCTTATCTGCATAAAAGAAATAACACCTTACCAAAGTCTTAATGACTATAATAGCTCTCAGGTGGACTGGCTAAAGGAATATACAAGATCATTATACACATGCATGCAAAGCTTCTGGCCATGTTCTACATTACAATTTTACTCTTTAAGTAGATAGCAAAAAATTGTAAGGGTTACAAATACAAAATAGGAGACTTAACAGCTGGGGCATCCTCTCAAGTATTTCTGCTTTCAGAGGCTGTAGGCTGCTAACCACAAGTGAGCTATAAGCTATTAAGGATATATATGCTGGCCTAAGAGTACCATGATGGCCTTTCCCAAATCTGCAGAAGTCACTGCAAAATTGATCACAGACTCTGTAACTGGTTTGCTACTGATTTCCAAGTTGCAAGAATCCTCTTGGTAAACCCAAGCCAAAAATGGGCAAGCACCATGAGTATTTTTGCAAGACACTGTCAAATAACAGTTTAGCAACATTCAAAACCAGATACAAATGATCATAGTTCATGAATTCAAAAACTCTGTGCCTTGAATGGTGGGAACTGGCAAAGTCCCCATCACCTATGCTAGAGGAAGACCTATCAAGTGTCTGAGGCTGAAGCCACGTGCAGCAGGCTAGCGTTTTGCCTCTGCTTTGGACTCTGCTCCATTTTAAATATGCAGATCATAGTGTGAGCATTTAATCAAACCTGTCTCCATCCTGATCACGTAATTACCATTAGAAAGAATAGCAATGTGTCCCTAAACTATAGATTGATGAGCCATCTGTAAGCTGAAACAAAGAGCAGAAGGAAGCTTAATTGAATCAAATATTTAGAATATATTACACTCTATCTTGTAGTTACTCAGAAGCTGGCCTTCTCTTCAGGCTTCTGTCCTGCGCATCTGGAATTCATCACCACTAACAGCATTTAATCCTTCAACCTTACTATAAAGTGACTGCTGATAATATATAATTATGGTTTAATTCAAGTGGTGAATCAGCTTTGGGGAATTTGTGGGGACAATGGGAATTTAGGCTTTCATTAGGTGCTGAGAGTGGACCACATGATAACGCAGTGCAAGTCTTTGTCTCTCTCTAATGGTGAGATGATGTATGGGAGCTTGTGGGTTTGCGCATCCCTCCCAGGTAAGACACCTGCCTGGGCTTCTGCTCACACTGTAGAGGCTCAGGATTTTTCGCCCTAAAGAGGAAGTGAACCGGGGGCACAGGTGGTGCCCAAACCCTACCACCCAGCTGTTCATGCAACACTGGCATCTCTTCTAGTTGCAAGGGTTGACCCCAGAGGGGCCAACACAGGTGACAAACACAGTTGGGACTTGCTCAGAAGCAAATGGGGCTGAAGGATACTGCATTAAAACAAAAAAATTCCCCTTGGTGCAATAACTCCCAGAAGCCACCACAAGACTGAAAGCATGTAATTCCAGCTGCTAGTCAGGTATCTCAGTCCCTGCTCCAAAGATACCACGTTCAAAATGGTGTGGTGTGATATTTGGATGGGTGACAGGCAAAGGAGCAGAAGACTGTTTCAGAGCAGACTTTGCACCTCTACTACCTAACTAAACGAGCAGACAACATGCGCTCGGCAGTGCTGCCATGCTCCCCCTTTGTGCTGGCCTTCTCCCACATACCCAGAGGAAAGACAGCAAGAGCTTGGAAAACACTTGGGACTCGGAGCAGGTGCTGCCCCCCAAAAGAAACAAACTCACTGTCCAAGGGTAGACAGAGGGGTTCCTGAACGCTCAAGGCTCACTTCTGCATTTTCAACGCTGCGGCTTTTGACCTTGCTGGGACGTGTGGGGGATGAAGCAGGGCCATCACTGGTCTCTCACGTTGTTGCAGACCTAAAGGAAAACTGGGCTGTTGGGTGTAGTGTAACTTAAGAGCATGTTTGAACCTCTGACACTGCCATCCCTCCTTCTTTTAACAAACTCGAAGTGTTTTTAATCTGTTTGCATTTAGCTGCATTATGCACAGACAGCACTTTCTGTAAATTGCTGCTCATGGAAGACAATTAGCAAGCTTTTTGCGATAAAGCCCTTAGGATACAGGGAAAGGAACCCGAATGTAAACCTCATTTGAACCCCTTCCTCTGAAGCATGAGCCCCACATTCCCCAGAAACCTTGCAGCTCAGACCTGAGACAACTGCCACGTCTCCAGCACTGCAACCTTGATGATACCCAGGTGGCAACAGCAGCAAGTGCCATAACTTGCAGCTGGCTCCTTTTTGACAACATAGTAGCACAGTTAGCTGCACCCCTGCTTGTGTTCTCTTTATCACTTGAAGAAATCCATCCTAAATGGCCACAACCGGGGTAAATAAGCCAGTAGGGTCAGTGCTGTTTTAAGAGACTGTTCTCCCTACTAGTTGAGATGAATACAGCTTGGTTTCATACAACCCATCTACCAAAACTGCACAGGGCTCCTCCATCCCTAGCACCACCCTTGCACTACCACATGGAACATGGCCATGCTGAGCAGCTCCACCCGTTCTTCCAAACAAGGGGTACACCAACGCATGCAGATAACCTATGAGCTCCCCACGCACAAAAGATCCGGACCCCTCTCTGGGTGGTTTGCAGCACATTTGATTTTACTGCTTATTTCATTTTCACAGGAGCAGCAGCACTATTATGTCCTTCCCAGAATGAAGACGTGGAAAGCCGTGAATAAAACAAGAAGGGTCCTTTTGGGGAGGGATTTCTGACGAGATGCCAAAGAGGGAGTACTGAGCAGGGGATGACGACACCGATTCTTCCCTCTTTGCACACACGAAAGCTGCAAATGAACATTTCCTGCCGCAGCGAGCACTGAAGTTTCTTCAGGGAAACTTAAAGGTAATAAATTATTTTTTTTTTGCTTCGTTTCGTCGCCCATCAGTTGCTCTGCTCTCTGCCGTGCCAAGCCCTGACCCAGGGCAGTGGGGTTTCTCTGCTGGTGCCGCACCTTGTGCCTGGTGCTCTCCACTGGGATGAAAGGCCCTGCGTGAGTGTAAAGCGTTGCCTCTGCACAATTCTGGTCACACACAAATTGGTCTCATGCATTTGCAGCTACTCGTGGTTTCTAAGTCACCTGTTTTGTAATAATAATTTTAAAAGCAATGCTTTGAAAAAGGAAATGAACAAACATAAAACCTGTAAAAGAGGGAAATTAATGTTCGATTTCAGACAAGTTATTTATCTTCCTTTTTGGCTCAGTGCAATACTGTAGGGATAAGCACATAACTAGCTGCTTTAATATTTACTCCTATTATAGGAAAAGTAAACATTGCTGATAAGTCACTACTTTCCAGGATTAGATTTCATATTTTAGAGACTGCTTTAAATTAATGCAGAAGCAAACATTATCTTTTCTTCTTATTCATATATTTCCCTAATGAGTTCCAAGCAAATTGTGCCTACTTATATTTTATGATTTTAAATAATTAAAACATTTTATGGAGGCAACTAAAATTCTCCCCAGAGTTAGCAGAAAGATTATTGATTGAACAGATCTCCAGCTACAAGGAAAAAATTATTATTTAGTTTAAAGGCTCATAATTTTTTTCCTATTCACCTACTGAAAAACCAAGAGACTCTCTGCATTTTTACAGCAACCTTTTGAGTTATGATGGGGCAGGGGCTTGGGTTACATTGTTGAGCTGGAAGTAGTAACTTTTTGACATCGTGAAATTAGATTTGTGGAAGATAGTTAATGAGAGAGTGTTATTGCTGCTGTCACAAGTAAATGCAATGCTTAACTACTGCATGCACACACGACACCACAGTGTTCATTACCCAGGATAAAGCCTGGCTGTACATTCTCAACACCAAGAATTTGAATCAAATCCATAAATGCAGAACATCAACAGAAAAAAATCCACTCTCGGGGGAAAACTGGTTCACAGGACATCCAGGCTCTGCCTGCTGTGTCGTGTGGCATGGCCACAGGAGTCCACAGGGTTATGGCCCAGACGTTACTGCTGTGTAGCACAAACCCCAGCAACAGAAAGGGAGTTTCTACCAGCATGAGAAGAAAAACAAACCAACCAAACCACAACAACATAAAAAAAAAACCCACAGAAGAGGTTAAATGCATTTAAAAACAGGGGCAAAGAAAGCTATAGGAAGGAAATGAATGCTTCCAAACCTAAATGGAAATAAGAAACAGTAACAGTTGGAGATAAAATTTAGGCTTATTTGTAAGGAGCCTCATGCTTGTCCATGATGCCACTTGTATCTTTTAACATGTGGTTTTTTAGGAAGCTAACGTTAGGAGTTTTCATTTAAAAGGTAAGCAAAACATGTAGTTCCTTGAACTAGCTTAAAAAAAAAAGGAATTTATAAAACGTAGGCGAACATGTATAAAAATACAAAATGCTGACTTCTAAGCATTATTTTTTTTACCCTGGAGGTCATACCCTTTTCCCTATAATAGCTAAATACACACAGGCTGTGGCTCACGACACTCAATGCTTACTTCATTTCTTTAAAAGGCACGTATTTTTGCATTCGCCTACTACAAGTTGACATTGCTGATGTCTGCTACAGGTCAAAACCTGGCAGGCAGGAGGAGCAGTAACAGCTGCAAGCAGCAGAAGTGGAAAGTTTCATCAGATGGCAATGGACACCTTTGAATCCAGGCAGAGCTGCGAGGGCTATGCGGGGACAGGGAGGGGGCAGTGACACCTCCAGGCTGCTCTGTGTGGCGGGACCTGGGTCTGCCTCCACCTCTGGCAAGGTCCAGCTCCATGGAGAGCAGTGAGAAAGGGTCCCTCAGGTGCCTTCACCCACAGCTTCCACCCAGCTACTGGTGTCTCCTCGGGCACATCAGCAGGGTATTGGTGTGCCATTTCCACAGTGTCACCTTCAATGTCCTCTAGCCATCTAAATGTCAGCTGCTATAAAACGCTCTCCCAAGACACTTAATCCATCTTTTCAATGTAGAGTAATTAGTAGGGTCGTTCCAAAGCAGAAAGCCACAGTTAATTGTGCAACTACTGTGCCGTCATGTATTATATCAAAGAGATTAATACAACCTGAAAGAAATTGCAGGGCCGTCCTTGGTTTCCTTTGAACAGCAGAGCTAGATTATATTCCAGTGAGCCTCAAAGACATCCCCAGTGCAGAGGAGCATTAATTCACTATCAAAGTGCAATTACAAAACAATACTCACTAGGTCAAACTCCTAACAAAATGGTTCCTGTACAAAAAGCTGCCGTTTCTCCACAGATGGGTAGAGCCAGCTTCTGTTATCACCTCTGGGTCTTCCCACGGCTGTTGTGGATTTTAGGCATGCTCATTTCCTGGAAATGATTCCCACCAACAGGCAGCATTCAACTCCTCAGGTCGGGAGGGCCATCAAGATGGAGCCAGTCAGGTGTCCTGCTGAGGGCCAAGCTGAGCTCCCTTGGCCCCCATCAAGGACTGCTGCGTGGGATCGGACCTATCCTCACAATCCGATACTGATCCAAGTTATCACTGAAGATTAATTTGAGAAGCAAAAGGATAGACACATTTAATCAGCACCCAGAGATCTGGGGCCCCAAAATTCCTTCTGGTGTTACAGCAAGGGTCCCAGGTACCAAGCCTGTCATGCTCCCCTCTCTCACACAGCTTTGGTTACTTTGATGGGTGTTACCAAGTTTTCCTTTCTTGATTTCCAACATAGTCACTCACATACCAGATACTGAGTGATGCCCTTTAGCCTAAGCTTAAATTCAAGTGTATATTTAAACTTCCAGATATGGACTATGGTAAATTCTTAATGAAAACTTCAGACTTGCATCTAGAGTCTGCCTGTTGATCTTAGGAACCATTTATGGTCACCTCCGCTAACTGCATTAAAGGCACATGATTAAGACTGCAAAGCTAAGCACTCAGAAGGTTACAAAAGACTAATGAAATCTGCACAAGCAATCTCAATTTTTACCATCTCTATTACATATAGGCATTATAATATAGATTTTAATTTTGTGATCAAGGATTTCTGTATTCTACCTTTTACATGCTCCTTCCTGACCTTATTAGGTTTCATTTCGCTTCTTTTGCCTTCAGGCTAATAAACTGAGACCATATAAACGGGAAAATAGCTGGCTTTAGGCAGCCTGTGCCAGTAGAGGATTCCTAGGTCTCAGAAGGGCCAAGCAGCCTTGTGCCGTCGTCACATTTCTTCAGCAGAAGAAGTGGACGAAATTAGGAAATCACCAGCAGAAGTTATAACTACCTTTTCTGTGTTTAATTATCGTTTCTTTCTGCTTTGTGTTTATCTCCATAAAAGAAAATTGGACTGTAATAGCTACAGCAACACGAAGTCATTTCAGCTAATTCCCTGTACTTTTCCTCCAAGGGCTCAAAGACTATCAACTAGAAGGGAAGAAAAACAGAGGAGAGGTAAGAATGGGTTTTCTTATGCAACAGGAAAGTTACCCTGTGACGGCAAGTATTAAAATGAAAGCCTTTCTTTTCCTGGAAAGTTTACATTTTGAACACTTCTCCGCTTCTCTTTCCTCCTCTTCCTTGCTGCTAACCAGCTGAGGTCTTTGTGCCTGAAACCCTGCCTTTCTGGTACCCATTTGCTGCTGCGCAGGCAGCCCAGCTCAGCTCACACAGCCAAGGCAGGCACGTACCCACTCACAACAAACTCCGCAGGGCGGGCAGCGTGCAGCGGCCAGGTGTACCCCAGCCCCACCAAACTTAGCCCATGTCTTACAGTGACACACCATATTTTTAATTCAAGTAATCCCAGACAGAAATAGGAGAGCAATCTTAGTTCAAGAAGAAGAAACAGGATTAGCCTAACAACAGCCTTGCAAGGCAGTGGGCTCGTGCTTCCTGCAGAGCACCGTGCTCGGTAGTGAGCGATGGTTTGCCAAACACAGGGGGAACCAAGAGCAACCACCTAATTCCCTGGCACTCCTCTCGGGATGGGGGTGTGCTGTGGATTAGGAGGAGCTGTGCCTCCGGGATAGGCTGCTACAAATGACTGCGGTGAGACTGCCTGGCACAGCTTCCCACAAAAGAACAGGAAACGGTCAGAAATGGGACTTTGAGCCCATGTGAGAGACAAATTTTGAAACAGAAGGTGGGTTAGTTGGGTTGGGCTGGCTTGGCAAGGAGACCTACCAAGACTCCAACATTTATGCACGCTTATGAATTTGCCTTATGACTGGCATGATAAAGTTCAACCAGGTGAGCTTCAGGCTATATGAGTGGGCTGTAAACAGCTTCAACAGCATGCTGATGTACCCTAAATGCAGAGAGGACTTTTGCTTCCAAAGGTATTTATGAATTGCAGTTTACTTAAAAACACTTCATAAAACATTGATTCCTGAAACACTGGAAACGCCCGTTCACATTCACCTGGTGCCATCTCTACCAGCGAAGACTCCGCAGCTGGCTGACAGTGTGGAGGGCCACAACCCCTGCTTGCCACATCCATGGGGATGTCCATCAGAGCTGGTCCCGTTCAGCCCAACCAATGAACCTCCCAGGTACCAGCGAGCAGCTCACATCCAAACACTACTACAGCAAACGCTACCACACCCTCCTCCACTGTAGGCAGGCTTTTGTCCAGGCTAGAGAACACATGTTGAACACCATCATCAACAAGGGAAGGCAGAAACTCTCCTTGCCCTGGTCCCCAAAGCACAAGCTGCGAATTAGAGAAGTGAAAGTGATACCAGGTAACTCTCATGATCAATTGTAGCCCACCCACTCCACTCAACAAGGTAGCAAGTTAAGAATTCACTGTAGCTGTAAATTTGGCCTGAGGTCAGGCCCAGCCCCTTGCACTAGGGCAGCTGGCAGTGCACCCAATTGTCCCAGCCCCCAGCAGCTGAGGGGCTCAACACACCTGGCAAAAAGGTGTTTGCATGCTCTACTTGGGCAGGGAAATGAGGCCCCAAAGACCAACAAGGATCCCCAAAGAGGGGAGGAGCAGGACAAAGGGAGGCACCCTCCAGGAGCAGGCAGTGCCAGCCCCACAGTTCACTGTCCAGCACCATGGACGCACTAGTCTTCTGGTTTTGTCTGGAAAACATAAATTTTGTACTTTCATGAACAAAATAGCCCAGACAAAAGTTGTCTCTGCTCCCCACCCTCAACTGAAATATCCTGCACAACAGCTTTTTTAGCAGCCCCTCTGTGTGGTACAGTCACTCCTCACAGCAGTGCTGACCACCCTGCAACTGCTTCTGGTGGGAGGCTGCTGCCCCACGGCGCTGGTGGCTCAAGCAAGCAAAAGGGTACGTGTGCTTCACCACAGCATTCCCATGGGACATGCCCTGAGCAGACCTGCTGTCCTTGTCCCCATGCTCTAATTGCTTGATTGGGACTTTAATTAAATGCAAAGATGAGGGGAAGAGCTTGTGAGCTACCTACATTGTGGCAGTGCAAGGTCCCTGGGCTGCAGCCATACACCCACACTGCTGGCATCCCACATGGTCACCACAGGGTCGGTCCAGCTCCACCACCTGGTGCCACCAAACACGGGAATATCACAAGTCAGGCAACATTTTGAATCCTTTCCCTTTGCCTTCTGGTTTTTGGCAGCTGGTGTGCCCTGTCCTCCTGTCAGGAAGTGCTGCTCAAAGCTGAGGGTGGCCAGAACACCTCTTTGGAAAGCAAGAGATCTCAAACCATTTGGTGATTTCTAGAAAAATATTGTCAAGTCAGAAGCAGAGCAGCAGTCAGGAAAATAACCTGCTTCATTAATTAATTTTGTTTAGATAGGAGAGGGGATGCACCCAGGAACCAGCTGCCAGCAGTCCAACATAGAGCACAGGACCAACTGCTCCTTCAGCAGCTGACGTGCGCTGCACCCAGGTCTCTCAGACGCAGAGCGGGAGGACATCCGAGTGCCAGCATACGCCGGGGGGTTCCTCCTCTAAATCTATTTCTTTAGCTCAGAGTCAGGTTTAGGCGCAGTGCAGTTGTTATTTTCCCGCTGATTTCTCTCAGTCAGTGAGCTACGGAAAGGTACCTCAGAAATACCCAAGGAACCAGCTCTTCCAGAGGTCAGTCATCACGTGTGGCTCCCCGGAGAGGACACCAGCGGCCACCAGATGGCGCCGTTGGTGCGCGGCCGGGCGGGCGGCGCAGGGAGG
>NW_009629118.1:0-4186 GCF_000690535.1 Cariama cristata | reverse complement strand
AGAAAGATATGTAGCAGTAGAAGTTTGGCAAGATGATAGTCAAATCCTTTAAACACAGGAACAGGGAGACAAAAAAAAAAGAAAAACACACAACCCTCCCTTCCCATGGTAATACATTAATAAACACACATCCAACTCTAAAGATGAATCTTTTCATCTAAGAGAAATTTTACACAGACCTGAGGTGTGAAGAAAAAAAATCACTGCACTGTACAGTCCATTTAAAATAAGAATCAAATGGAGTTCCTTATATACATATTTTTGGATTCCTGACATGAAATCTCCCTCTTAGTTTTCAAAATCCTGTTGTTACTTCCTATGCACAAAACTATGTGATCTAGAATAACAAGCACAGGGGTGGAAAACAGGAATCTTTGTATTGTAACCTCAGCCGGATCACCTATTTACCAAACACCCTCCAGCAAAAATACCAACATCAGTTGATATATTGTCAGACAGAGTGAAAGTATGCATAATAGCAAGATGAGATTCAACCTTTGAATATAGCCTAATATTGCGACATAGAAGGTGAAAACTATGGAAAGCTGCATATCTGCACTCCCACTGCCTCCAGTCAGTGATAGTAACTGGACTCTGACGTGGAAGGCAAGGGAAGGAAGAGAACTTGAGACAGTATTTTTCTTCTCCTAATTTGTTAAAGAAGTGTCAAAACTAAATAATCTGTGTTCAGAAATAACTCCACTGATAACTAACTCACAGAGGGGATAGTCTAGACTGCTGCAAATATTAAGGCATGTATGATATCATCTTTTTTTTTTTCCCCTCCTCCTTTTTCAAGTTAACATTGTAGGAACCATGCTTAGAGATGAAGGCAAATTCTTCAGATCTATAGATATAATGTCTGTTTGGAGTTGTTCTTTTTGGGGGGTTGGGCATGGAGGGGAAGAAGGTGGTGGTGGGACTTTTAAAAATTAATTTATTTTACCTGTCATGTTTCATATGTCTAAATTAACTTCAGGGAGAAAAGGTTATGTTAAAAGTCTTAAATTAAGCATCTGTTGAGACCATAATTAAATTATCTTATTTGATGATTTCTTGAAATAGAGACCATAGACTTAACAAATAAGATCTGGAGGAAACACGCAGTCCTCCTTGGCTTGTGTACCTGTGTCACTTCCAGATCCAGCTGATAATGCTGGCATGATTTAGTCTGCAGAGTATCACGCAGGAACGTCAGACTAGCACTCTGCAGCCAGGAGGCTGAAGTTAATTTCAATTTAACTGCTCGCAGCCAAGTTGTCTACGAAGATTTATGCTATCTTCCAGTTTCTCCTAGAAAGAACAGAAACAGAATTTTAAAATTAAGAACACTGTTAAACTGTAAATTACTGCAGCTAACCAAATACAATCATTATCACAAAATAAGTTTTTGATTTATTTAAGACTCTCAAAACAAAGTGCTTTGCATTTATTTATGACTATAAAGATTCCCCCGCCTCCTCCAGGTAAAACAAGTTTTGTTTTCTTCAGTCTAGCCTATAATCCCATTCTGCTGTAAAAGTAATTTAACACATTTCTCTCATGTAAATTATACTAGGGTCATTTTATTAAAATAGTGAATAATTCAAGTCACTCAAATTTTGCTACTACTTATTCCCAGAAAAAAAAAATTGCTTACTAGCATGGTAATTTATTCAGTGTTTCTACATAACCACCTTCCAATTGTTTTCAGTTCATTTAAGATATGACATCCAATTTTTAGTTGTAATCTGGAAATATAATCTAAATTTTAACTGAAGTTTTAAAAAGCAGGACTGTGGCAAACACTTCTCTAAGGTAAAGAGCAGTTTGATTTGTGGAGTTGATGGAGTCATTATCATGCAGATCATGTAAGGAATTTTTCTGTAATTCGTTACTACAAAGTCAGTATTTTAAGACATTTTTTCAATAATTGCACAGGCCTACCGATACTAAATTTTAGGTCTTTCTTTTAATCAGTTCTAAGGAAAACTCAGAGCAGACGTAACAAAAGGAAAAAACTATTTCAAATATAAGCGAACGTATTTAAATTCAGGTATGTTAAAATACAAAACTGGAACACAAATTTGTGAGAAGAAATTCAGAGTTAAGACTGGAAATGTTTACTAATAGCAGAGAAGGGGTCGATGAGTTTGCAGGGAGAAAGAACGGAGGGGGGCAAAGTAGAAGCTAACAGAAAACAAGGGTTTTCTCCAGATTTCAGTAAACAAAAAGGGTCCTTGAAGAAAGCAAGCAGCACAGTTCTGCTTTAGCATAAGAAAATAAACAAATAGAAGAGCATGTTGCTGCTGCTGTTGCTGTTTTGGTTTTTGCTGGATTTTTTTTTAACACATTTATATTAATCAGAAGGACTTTTGAAGTCATCTTGGCTCTGAAAGTGCATATTTTGGACACATTTGTACTTGGCAACAGTCTCGTGCAAGAGTAATATACAGGTGCTGTAAACACTGTATGCTGTTAAAAATTCTGTTTTTCACCAAAAAAATCCTCACATTGCTAAAAGTATTGCAACATATTAAGGGCCATCACCAAGATTTTGTTCAGTAAGTTTTAAATCCATTATTAGATATAAGCTAGTTGTTAACTTGTCCCTAGGCATAAGCCTATAGTTTAAATAGTCTGGCAGCTTTTTTAAGTTCTTTTTTTTCCTCCCCTAAGCATTTACGCAAAGAAAGATTTTGCATGTCAGCTTTCAAACTCCAATGAGTCTGGGTTTTTTTTTTTGAAGAAGGTGAATACAGCAGAAGTTACAGCCCTGGTTAACTTCTATGATGAAAAGGACGAAATAAAACTTAAAAACCTATCTATTAAGATTGTTTTAGGGTTTTGCATTTTTTTTCAGTTAAAGATTTGTAGTGAAGAAAAAAAAAAGTCAGTTTTCACTAAAAAAGCATCAGCTTCCAAAAAAATATTTTGACATTCATCAGATCAGCACAAAGTCCATTAACTTAAAATTTAAAACACATAACAAAGTTAAGTATTTCAGAATGAAAGCTCATCTTACAATGACAAAGTTGTAAAACATCTATATGCAAAGCTAGCCAGGGTGCAGTTTAAAAGAAAAAAAAAAAAAAGAAAAAAGACATCTTAGCCAAGTACACGCTGTACCAATTAAGAAGGAACATATTCACTTTGCATTAATTCTGTTTATTTTCTTTTTAACACATACAAGGGCCATAAAGGAGAAATCATGTTCTAAGCTCAGAGTCCCCAGCATGAGCACACCACTACAGTCATACAAAGGATGGAGGCATTATTAGTTTTCACACATGTAAGAAACTGGTTAAAACAAAATGATCTACTATTAATGGGACATTTATTTATATGCAGCTTGAAGTATTGTCATCTATTTTAAAAAATAAAAACAAAACACACCATCCCCAAACATGCAAGGCATTCTCATTATAGCTGCATAATTATCAATCAGAAATTTGGGTTCCTTAAAGTTCACTGTGCAACATGGAGTCTTGTTGATCTGCATACATGTCATGTATTTAAACTCAATCCATTTCTTCATTTTCATTTCACAGTAAATCATTCAAGATTAAAAAAAAAAATCAAGCTCCTTATTATTTAAGAAACTTATATATGGCATAAAGTTATTCCCTCCAGATCCTAAATACATATTAATGAAAAATAAATGACCTGATGAAATCCTTACCAGTAAAATGCTTAATATTTTGCTGGAATGGAACTTTTTTTTTTATTCCTAACTTGCAAATTAAGCTACATTTTTGCAGTGCTGATATTATTTTTTTTGGCTCGCTTTATTTAAAATGCTTTGGAAGTTTTCGCCGGAGCCCTGCCATAGGCATTGCTGACTGCTGTATGGAATCGATTTGCTGCAACACAGAAATACCAGCTGTTACAGTATGTCCTGAGAGGGATTACCGAATATTCTTAAATTGAAGTTCAATCCATCTTTCCATAAAAATTAGAAGCCAACACCAGGAACGTAACAGCAGTATCAAGTGCACCTGAAGCATTTACAATACCCAGCAGGACTGTTACAACCAGCCTTTAAAAAGGGCTTATTTTTGAAATTTCATTATTCCAGTTGTACCTTGCTTCTATATATCACACTGTATCGGGTTTTGCTGGCACCCACCATGTGGAAACAGCGGAGGACGTGCGGCCCTGGGATACGCCGCGCAGTTTCCACCGGGCCGCCAGCCCCGCGCGCGGC
>NW_009629117.1:0-558 GCF_000690535.1 Cariama cristata | reverse complement strand
AGAAGAGATATTAGGCAGAAATTCTTCACCGTGCGGATGGTGAGGCTCTGGCACAAGTTTTCCAGAGAAATCATGGATGCCCCATCCCTGGGAGTGTTCAAGGCCAGGCTGGATGGGGCTTTGGGCAACCTGGTCTGGTGGAAGGTGTCCCTGCCCATGGCCCGGTGTTGGAATGCGGTGGTCTTTAAGGTCCCTTCCAACCAAACCATTCTGTGATTCTATGAATACTGAGACTGACAAAAAGAAAAATACCACTTAGTAACTGTTAGTGTCTTTTGATAAATAATTCTTTGTGAAATTGCTTAGTGTTCATAGCTTACAAGAAAGAACAACAATAAGGAACTCGAAATTCTGTTCAAAACAAAAAATATGTACTTTTAAATACATGTTTGTATTGAATATTTTCAAAAGTCAAACTAGCAGACACTATATTAATTCTTTCTGGGAAATCTCGTGTTAGTGAAACAGAACCTGTCAGTTTAAATTGATTTCTGTGTAACTTTTTTGGCAATTACTGGAAATCATGTCATTAAAGACAACTTAATAATGTAAAAAAAA
>NW_009629116.1:0-1037 GCF_000690535.1 Cariama cristata | reverse complement strand
GGGTGATAGCCAACAGGGCAACTAAAATGGCAGGTGGCCCTGTGCGGGTGTCCCTGCTGCTCGAGAAGCCAGGTGCACCCAAATGGATGGGCAGGTTGTGCTGCCTGTCTGCTGGCAGGGGCACGGGCATCTCCCCTTGGAAGTGGGATGTGGAGCCATGCCACAGTGGTCGGTGCTGCTGCATGGCACCAGGAGGATGAAATGGAGGTCACCACAGCCCAAGTCTCGAGTTTCTGCTACTGACCACTCTGCAGACATTAAAAAACTCCCTGTGCCCCTATTGGATTTGATCAAGGAAATACTGCAGCACAGCAGCTGCGTGCATCTCCTGGTATTGGAAGATTTTGTCAATCCATTAACCCACAGCAATGAACAGCTTTGTGCTTGAGCTAGTGCTAGCTGTGGCATGAGTGCTGTGTGAAAATACAGGTACAGCTGGGTCACAACTGCACATCCATCTTCTGTGTTTCTTCTTGATGCACCCGACACCCAGAACTAATCCTGCCCGTGGGAGCTGTGCTGCTCAGCCCTTGGCAGTAGTCGCACTTCGGTACCATTATGCTCTCTCACCTCTCGCAATCAAAATTCCTGTACATGAACACACTGGGTAAGTGTTTCAGTTGAAGTGATCAACAGCGAAACAGGGACATTTCAGCATTAAGTTTCAGAATCGAGCCGGCCACTGAGATAGGGCATCCCAGGCCAATCTTTTTGCTTCCTGAAAGCCATATATATTGCTCTATGCTGTATACTCATTTAAAAGGTGAGCTTGCAGCAGGCAGAGAGAAAAGCATTATTTCCCACTATAAAAAACCCACCCAAGCTTGAGCTAGGGCTGTGGGGAACGGTCCTGGAACAGCAGCGTCAATTTGTACCAAATTACTTTGCCCCAGAATTGCAGAGCTCTCCCCAAACTATCAAAGTCTTCATGTTGCGGTATCTCCTTTCTAGAAAACGCAGTGCCGGGTGTGAGAGGAGAGGAAGGCAGTCCAGTCCCATTCGGACAGAGGCACGCTGGCTCCAGCTGCCCCCGAAGG
>NW_009629115.1:62872-72525 GCF_000690535.1 Cariama cristata | reverse complement strand
AAAAAAAAGAAAAGGCAACAAAAAAACCCAAATCCACACCAAGGCACACAGCCAACAAAAACTTAGATAAAGAAAACTGAAGTTTACTCAGCACTGTGAGACTTCCATTTATCATCAGGGCCTTTGGAATTACAAGGCTTTTGTACAGTACTCCAATAAATAATTGTGTGGATAATTCTTCATTTCTGAGGAATTTCAATATATAGTTATACCATGCTATACCAGTGCAATTACTGTGCTAGTAGGCCAGTAGCATAGTAAACTTGATTGATAATCTTTTAATTTTAGGTATGTTTCTAACTGGCTACACTTACTTATAGTCATATTTCCTATATAGTTCCTTATACATTTGAAAGTAACAACATGGTGTAGAATTAAAAAACTTTTAATGATATTTAGTTCAGTTTTTCAATTGGAGTATGATTTCATTTAGTCGGGAGCAATCAGGAAACAACAATTGTTTTGGCTATCAGTATTTTACAAGGCAGTCTCAAGGTCACTTTAAGCATGTAAACCATTTTAGTCACTATTTTTGACTAATGACTACAATTTGCTGTCACGTTAATGGTCTGACTCTGGGAAATCACAAAAGCATAGCGTTGGAAAATGCAGTTGCTTAGAAAATTTTTCAATGTGATCCTGATATAGTTTGTAGCACTTGCTCAAAGTAGTTGCAGTTTTGTGGGTTTCTAAATTACACTTCTGTGTAGTGACTGTTTTTAAAGGAGTAGTTCTTATGTAAGACAATTAAAAAGTAGCTTCTGTTAACAATATTGCAGTAACAAAACCAGCATAGCATATATTAATATATTAGAACCTCACCAACCTTTTATTTGCTGGTGCATGGTTTTGTCATTTGCTGTTATGGAAACTGGATGCAGAGAAATAACAGGGTTTGATTTTGTAGTATGAATTTAATGTATTTCATTAAACTACATAGTAATGGTAAATGAATATTTTAAATGCTAATGGTATTAATTTACAATTCCTTGCTTAGGAAAGAGCTTTGTCTCACTAGAGTGTGTTTTATACTGGTGCCATGAGTTTTAAATTTTCTAAAGTTAAGTAAGCCTTATCCTTGCTAGCTTAGTTTCAAAATATTACTACTTTGGAATATAAACTGGAGGAGATCACAATTGTACTGGTACTGACCACATTTGAAGGTATTTTACACATAGTATTGCACAAGTTGTAGAAAATTAAATAAATGGTTTATGGGTGCAGAGTTGGTCACCTGATACATCGGGGAAAGTTCCGCAGCCAGCAGCCGCTAGCAGAAGTTAATCCTCTCTCAGTATGAATAGGGCCAAGTTTTGCAGTCCAGTGGATTTCCTGTTCAAGTGAGAGATTCAGGTCCTTCTTCCCCTAAGTATTTTATTTGCTTAATGGCTTTCTCTTGGACTTTCAGCCACACATTTCTTCTCTAGTCTTTTCTTAAGCAGTGAGGACCTGATCTTAGTCTAGTCTTGCACCTAGGTCTTATAACATGAGATGTATCAGCTCAAAGCTCGTTAGAGTAAAGATTGGTTATTATCCTGTAGGAGTATTTAAAATTTTGTTAGGAAAAATGTTACGCACTCTTTAGATTGTTACAACGCTGTTATGTACTCTCTTAGAAAAGTGTAAAGCCTCTTCAAATAAGCAGTTGTGCTCTAGAAAAACACAAAGTAAAAAGAAAACTGCTTCATCTAAACCTTGGATGCATACAAGAGCCTATAATGACATCTGAGATGCTGCGATATAAAATTTTTTTAGGTTATCCACTGTAAGCCTGTCTAACCTTCTAGGCATTATAATATTTTCAAGTTTTTGCCGAAGGACCTCTGTAAAGAGAACTGTGTTTTTATATTTGTACAATGAAGAATGGCAGGGTGTAACAGAAGCGGTTTTAATAGTCCTCTGCACACCACTAGAAGGGACCACAGTTCTTGTGGATCATGCAGAGCGCCTCGGTGTCCTACTTAGACTGGATGGCTTTGCACCTCACTGTCAACTAAGCAGTCTAGATCTAGCCCTCGGGGTACTAAAGTAGAGATTTGTGAGATGCATCAGTGGCCGTCTGTGCACTGAAATGTGGCAGGGTGTCACTAGTATCAGCCTTGAGACAATAGCTGGGATGCTTTGGGATTTTATATTTCTGAAGAATTGTATTTTAGATTGCTTATGGTTATGACTGTATACATTGACTGGGTAATACACAAAAGATACACAAAAGTCTTAACAGCAGATGACTACTATTAGCAGCATTCAAGAACCTGAGTAATTCAAAGTTCTTTCTATACCAATGTTAAAAAACAAAGTAAATCACATGTCAAAAACATTATTTATGTGGACATTTTTACCATTTTAAAGCTACTATGGAAAAATCGTGTTGCTTGTAAACTTTGTTCGCTCATGTAGAGGACTGGCAAATAGTTTTTTAATTTATGCTCAGTTTCAAGCAACTTCAATTTTATTACATCCTTTGTAGTTTAATTCATTGGCAAAATTTCCCAAATTTGAAAAGGGATATAATTTCCTAAAGCTAATGTGGTTTTTGTGTAATATATTACAGGAAAACATTAGCTTTCTTAGTAAAGGTGCAATTTTATTTACTTTTATTGTTGTGTTTTTTTCTATTTATTTTAAACATTTGAGGTCTGAGCTTTTTTTTTTGAACAGATGTTGACTTACGCGTATACATTGATGAATAAACCTTTTATTCTGATATTCATCATTGTTTTCCATTCACACTACTCAATAGTAAATGCTGAATTCATTAAACCTCCAGGGGAACATACTGTTGTTGATACTTATTTGGCATTACCTAAAGCATGGTATGTTCACTATTCTGTTAAAGAGAAAATAAGATAAAAATATATGAATACGCTGGTTCAGAAAAGTTGTCTAATTTTATCAGGCAAAACTTTGGATCTCCCACCAGACTTCGTGGGAAACCTTGAAAGAGATTATGGTAGTCACAAAAGTTAATTAGTTTTGTAACTGTGTTCTGTTAAAATGTTGCTTTAGGCAGTGTATTCTGAATGCAATCTTTATCCCTTTTGATTTTAGAAGATTTTGAGACTCCTCTTGTGGTAGCGGAACAGTATTCTGTCAGTGCTACAGATGAACAAACTGGTTGGATTTTACACAAATGCAGCTTCTACCTAACTGTTGTTTTGTGATCCATCTTGCTATGTGGAATATTTCCACCTCCTTCCTTTTAACTTGGATTTTAAGATAAAATATTTTATTCCAAGAATTTCATAAATATGGAAACTTATTGCGTACATTACAAAGTAATACTCTTGTCTTTCTCCCCACACAAAGAGTGCTGATACATTTTCTTCTTTTTCCTAGGTGAGTAACTGAAGGTTAACAGAATTCCTGGTTGTCAAGTATGCTTAATGCTTTTCTATAGTATGCTGTGGGTAAGTAAGAAAAATATTACATATTATTTTGTTTGTGTTTGTTTTTTTAAATGCGCACATAAGCAAAAATGAATAATTGGTAATAACTTCTGCAATGGTGTTTTAATCAATGTCATAACTGGCTACTATGTTAGCACTATGTAAAAACCTGCAACAGATTTGAAAAGGTATGTTATCTGGAGAAGCTTGGATGGTAGGTGTTACTCAGTTTCATAGAATTTTCTGACTGTTCTGTCCTTTTGTCATTTAAATTATATATTTAAGATAGAGTTGCAAACTTTGAGAAGTTTGTAGGTGTGAAAATGTTTTCTAAACAAACAAGTCTACATGAGAGTAGACTAAAATTCAGTTTTACAAATTAATTTAGGAAATTATTTCAAGATTTAGAAAACTGTTTTGTGCTTGTAGCTACTACATTTATGAATTAATGTGTTGTATTTTGAATTTTGTTAACGGTCAACATTATGCTTTGGGGTTACACTGCTTCTGCAGAAGTTATTGGGAAAAATTTTGTTTGTGGTACAATACTCACTAGATGTTATTTACTCATTAGTTGGTATTCCACCTTTCATATATTTGTTACAACTTGAAAAATATATGGTGTGGATTGGTTGACTTATCCTGGATTTACTTTTTATCAACAACTAGGTGTATGATTGGAAAAGCTAGAAGTAAAGGCTTTTGTTGTAGCCTGGCCCTACTGAAATGCATTGTACAATGTTACCAGCAACTCCAGTAACCAAAGTTTCTTCCATTGGAAATGTCTTTCATATCAGTCAGAAATTAAAATTAATAGAAACACAGCTGTACATAAATACATTAAAACACATTAAACCTGTAAAAATCTCAGTTCTGACTTCACATAAATTGGTATTTATTTAAATGCTGGTCAAAATACTTAGTTTGAGATTAATGTTTAAAGCCTGTGATGTTAATTTAGTGATTCTTTTTTCTGAAAGTAACAGTGTGGTGTGAAATGGATGCCCAGATTGTCAAATGCCCGGTTGGTTTAAATATCTTTAGAAGGAAGGAAATGTTTAAAATATGCCTTGGACATTGTTCCCTTAGATTCTCTTGGAAGCCTGATATGTGCTCTACCAGTAATGCTTTTCTGCTTTATATGGCAAAACTAAAAAGCATGGGTTTATTCAATGATACTCGTACAGTAATATTCATACAACATGAAAATAGCATACTTCTAGGAAAGGAGAACTTTGAGATCTTTTTTCAAACCTGGAAAACTTAAAGTTCCTGTAAAGAATGCTGAATAGTACCATATGATGCACAGCATGTGCAAAGAAGAGTACATGAGTATAGAAACACTTAATAATCATACATTTAAAGCCTCAAGGCAGAAAATTTATATTAAAAATGTAGTGAATGAGGCTGATTCAGGATGCCTGGCAATTATTTTGTTATGGCTTCTTTATTTTGGTTAAGCCATTGTTTGTCAAAACTGTGACCATTACTCTGCAGTTAAATCTGTTATACTTTTTCTTTAAATATTAAAAAACAACCTCTACAAAAGATGGGGAGGATAGATAGATATTTTGTGTATTCGGGTGTGTCTGTTTTTACATTCTTAGGTAACAAGTTAACTTTTCAAGAACTAATAAAGCACACTTGAAGTTCAGATATCTTGTGAAAACAATAAGCTGGGTTTTTGTCTTATTTGAAAACCTTGTTTTTACAAAACTTCTATCAAATCTGACTATTTACGTCAGATGAAATGCAGAGAATGAAGTGATAAACCTCATGGAAGTGAATGGAAATCTTGCTTTCGAGGGTCAGTAATTCACCCCATATGAAATTATTCAGTGTTGTATTATTTTTCATTCAATGATTCCTTAGCTACAACATATAGACTACTGCTTGAACCAAACTTGATTCAGATGTGAATGTAGCTTGCAGACTTCAGAGGTATTTAATATTCATTGCCAACTACCTGCATATGTAAATCTACCAAATGAAGTAACTGAGCTTTAGTTTATTGTCTGTTCTCTGTATCGATTCTCTTGTTGGAAACTATTCAGTTACATGTATCTCTAAACTTAATGCAGGTTCATAAGAGGAAATAGTGAGATAATGCATTTAAGTACTAGTTTGGATTCTATCTAGAAACTTAGATTGAGAAATGTAGTCCAGGAAAATGAAAATTAATACGAAATGCAAAAACAATTCCTTTCTAGTAATTTCTAACATAAAACCAGTATTTCCTAAAACCTGGCATTTTTATGGCAGCATTAACTAGCTATTGGAGAAGCCTCTGACAATATAAGAATAGTTCTCAAATATTGGTGACTTACATCTCATGAATGTAGAATAATTTTATTCTTCTTCTGTGTTCTATAGAAATAATCTGAATTGCATTTAATGAAGCTCAAAAGCAAAGCAAAAAGGAAGTGATATTTTAACTTAGTTATGTTAATAAACAGTATTAGGAACAAATCAGTTTGAAAATACCAATGCTGTTTCTTTGCTACCCAATGAAGTAACTCTACTAAATGTGTAGAGGGATACAGTGTGTTTTCTAAATACAGAATTCTGTACATAAGCTATATTTTAAAATTACAGCTACCTTAATTTTATACAGGAATGACGTCTTCTGACATCTTGATTAATTACATCAACTATGTTTACATGCTAAAATTATTCTTCATACAGCAGTAAGGGAAAACATTTGCTTTTGTAAATATTGGAGATATTTTATTGCACTGCTTAGGAAAAAAAAAAAGAGTGAGTTGTAACTTCCATTTTTGTAACCAGGTCGGTGTTTCTTTTTGGTTCATATAAAACTTGATATGGACTCTTTGTTAGTTTATAGTTAAAACTGATTAGATCTTCAGTTCTATGAGAACAAATTGGAGCATATCCATCCTTCCATCCTACTGTTCTTCCTCTCTCTCCTCCCCCAGCACTTTGAGGTTGTCTTGTGATGTTAACTTAACCATAAACTGCCTGAATCGAAAAATAACTGCTGAAAACAGGAGCATCTTCCCCAATCTTTTCATGAACAGATTTAAAATTCAGCTAACACAAAAGCAGACATTGCACTTCCTATCGAAAACTAGAGACATTGCATTCATGCTGTCTCTCCTGCAACTGTGAAATGAAGGTACAGCCAAACTACACAATTTCTGAAGTACCTCAATTCAAGCAGTCAGGACCACGTCTAATGAAAAAGGTGTGTTTGAAATATAGCTTGATAAAGGATTTTCTCTCATCTGCAGTTAACTGTAATACTTCATTATTTGCCCCAGTTTGAGATGAAATTTGAATTTGGTAGGCTTTTGAGCACTATGACTGTGCCTTGATTTATTCTGGTTGAAGGTAGAATAAGGTAAAGAAATAGTATAGTGTTCTGATCACCTGTTACTTATTCTTTTCCTCGTAGAGCTGTTTTTTGTGTTATGTGGGGTTTTTTCTTTTTTTTTTGTGTTGTTTTTTTTTTCCTTCGAGATGAACATGCATTCCTCATTTTAAAATAAAGACTGTTTTTTACCCTTTTAATCCTAGGGCAAATAATTCCTTCAGAATGTCTGCATTGTACTTCAAAGTGAGACAATAAAATAGGAAGTCTAACACTTTGACTTGGCAGACTTAAGATTCTTGCACATGGAAGTACTACTTGTCAAAAAATCTCCACATCTCAGCAATTACAAATCAAATGATTTATTCAATTATATCTGCAAATTTTATGAAAATAAGATCATTTTGAAGTTTGTCTATTTACACACTTTGTAGGGGACAGTTCTTGGCACCAGTTACAGAAATATCTTTAGTATCCTTAAAAGCTGTTCGTTTTCTTTAAATACTTTTTTAGTAATCCACATACTCAGAAGAAGGTCTGTGTAATGCACTTAAAATCATAGATTTTGCTCCTATCAGTTGCTGGTTTGTGTATCAAGTGTGGTTTTCTTTGAATTCTTTTTATTACCTTGCTAGCATATACAGAAAATTTATCTAGAATCTGGTATCAATGGTAGATCAGTGTGGATTAGCACACCTCAAATTTCAGATGGTTTTGTAGAGTTCATTGAGAGGTGACAAGTTAAGTGGCGTGGAGGCTGCATTTAAATAAGGCATATACTACCTGTTTGTGTGTATGTGAAAATGATTCTCTTCTGGGTTTCCTGGGCATGTTATCTGCTATTAAGTAGATGACTTGAGGGCAGCCCAGGGAAGAATGGGAAACGTTAGAGTAGAACAACTAAGTAGGGCAGATCAGTGTGAACAAAAAGGTAGGAAGCGTTGTTTAGTCAAGCAGAAAGAACTGAAGTAGAGGCAATAGCAACTGAAAATGCATATACATCAGCTGATGGACAAGGCTCAAGCCTGGAAATCTGAGAGAGTCTGTAATTGCAGTATTAGGAATGGCAGCAAGTGAGGCTGGAAGAGTTATCAGCAGCTGGGTAAGGAACAGGAATGGGCACTGGGGCTGGATGGGGCAGGGTTGAGGATAGAAGTGCAGAGGAGGGGCAAAGGGAGAAGCTTAAAGCCAAGTGGTGAGCAGCCCAGTGTAAAAGAGGGAGTGAGGCAGCTTTCCATGGCTGGTGGGCTGGAAATGCAAGCTGACATGCTCCGGAGTGGTCTTTGCCCTCCACTACCCTGGAAGGTTGTTTCTGGCCTGCAGCATGGGATGAGCTGCAGTTTGTTGGCCAAGTGATCCCGGCAGGGGCAAAGAGCACCCTGAGTTCAAGTTTAAAAAGGAGAATACACAGCATGGGGTTTATGATAGCTCTGCTGAAAGAGTTCATGTTTATTGCTAGCAGCTTTGCCTGTAAGTATATGGCACTAAATATTTTTTCCATATCAAAGCTACCATGTAATGACAGCCTGCATTAAGCAGAGTAATTACTAAGAGAAACTTCAGAAAGATTTGTCATGTCTACAGCATATTTCTATGCAGTGAATGGAAGCTGTTGCTAGGGGCATGATGTAGTTTGTCTATGATCCGCAATTTAATTTAACATCTTGTTATGTTTTTGTTTTATTGCTTATAGCTCAGAAAATATGCTATGTGACTTCCAATATAAATAAATACATATATCCTTTATTGAGCTCTCAAGATATGGTGCTGTGCAGGAATAAGGGGGAATGCAGGGAGGGAACATAAACTCACTGAGATGGTATTCACTGGGATAGTGTGATATAGTCTTGATTTGATGTTAAAGGAATAAAATACGTAAAAATCTTTGGGGTTTTTTTGACTTCAGAAGATGCGCATCTTCCAGAAGACAGACGGTAACTGTCTAGCTGGGTCAGCTCAGGAAAGGCAGCTGAGTAATCGAACTGCCACAGAGTATCTTGAAGTTGCTCATTGTCTTGCAGGTAAACTCTAGTCTAGTTTGTACTATGCCGGAATCAGGATAAAATGAAAGCTACAAATTTATGACGTTGCCAGTTTGGACAACCTCTCTACCTACCTGGATGCACTTTTCCATGATGCTCATGCTTTTTTTTTCAATGGGGACAAGAACAGAGCAAAATTGACTGATTTACAGAAGTGTGCTAGTTAAGTGACCATTTCAGTGATGATGACTTTTGTGAATGAGCAATTGTTTCTCCCCACATTCCTCACTCCAGGCTTTTTCTGTTCTGCTATATTACAGCATTCATCTAGGGAAGTCCGTTTTCTTCCTTCTCAACTGCCTCCTATGCCTTACTTTATATGGATTATTTAGTTCTTTTTTCTTTGAAAAGGAACAACGCACAAATTAATCTCTTCTGCAAGGAAAGAGAGATTTATTCAAGTTATTTCTGTACAGGAATTTCTGTGTCAGTCTCTTTTTTTGTACAAGTAGTTAATGTGTGAGGCCACACAGAAAGAAGGATCAAATAAATAATTTAGTAGTTTCTTTATTTGCACTGCTTGTGGAAACTTTGAGACAAATATTATTTTAGGAAGTGCCAAGTGCTTCAACAGGAAACAAAGAGGCTTTCTGGCAAATAGTCAGTAGTAGCAGACAACTTGTGTGTATATGGAGACTTGAGATTCACGTGCTGCTTCTGTGTCAAAACAGAAGAGGAGCCAAAACGTGGCTCTTGTAAAGGCGAGACAAGGATCATAAGTAATGTGCTGTTAATGTCGGGGTGGTGTAATGTTCTCAGTGCTTTTGGCCAGAGATTAGCCAAATCTAGTTTGGATTAGAAAAATATTTTTCTGAACTTTTATGTTTTTTACCAAATAATATTAACAGCAGTAAAAATGATAAATGATACTTTTTGTTCTCGGAGGCGCCC
>NW_009629115.1:0-62777 GCF_000690535.1 Cariama cristata | reverse complement strand
CCGGAAAATTCATGATTGCTTCCACTCTCATGTTTGAACAACTCTAGTAAAACTCTACATGGAGCTTTATCTTCCTGTCCTACTATGCTATAGATACAGTATGTCCAGTATTGTATATCTCTTAGCTTTTAAACATTAGAACAGTTCTTAAATACTTTTGACTATAAAAATATTTTAGACTTTAGTATTTGCAGTTACCTACATTGGATTAATTTTTTGCTGGCTTGCCACCATTAGCTAAAAGTAGAAAGCTATAAGCAACTTAATTTTGTTGGGTCAGTGTCATCCAGGTCCCTGATTAGTGTTTGGTTTTGATTTTTTTCTTTTATTGTGTCAGGTGGTTTTGCTTTTTTCTTTCCTACTAAACAAGCTGGATGAATGGGATCGTTTCACTTGCTGCTATTTTAGGGAAGTAATAACAGGTTTCAGACTTGAATGTGGTCTCTGTAATATAGTCCATTAAACAGAATGAAAACCAATGCCCTTTTTGAAGATATTGTGTATGGTTTATTAATAAAATGTTACCCTCTGATTGTGAATATATTCAGGCAAATTGTTTTGAACTCAGTCTGGTTGAACAAAAGCACTGACATACTCGGATGCACTTACTGAGCTGGATTCAGCATAAAGAACTTCTGAGGTTTTTGTGGGAGATACATGCAAAAAGCTAAATAAGTGATGCCATGTAGATCTAGTTATTATTTTCTATGCTTGTACTTCATATACTTATAACTCTTACTGATTGGAGGTGGTATTTTGCTAAGTGAATTACTATTACCCTTTATTGTAAAGTAAATTATGGTGGTTATAGACTATTTCATTGCTCTTCATTAGACATTTACTATTTCTTTTTAGTCCTTAAAATGGCTGCATCAAGTTATAAATTTATATAATGCAATTATTCTTTCTTGTTACATGTATCTTAATCCAGGGCCCATAATCTATAGTAGGAACCCTTAATGGGAAAGTTATGTTTGACTGAACATATTTTCTGCTTTTGCTGTCTTTTCTCTCTACAAATTCTGACGTATTCTTTTCTAGCTTTCTGGTTTACTTCTTTCCACTTCATCATCTTTTAGGCTTTGTAACAATTCTCTTTCTACTACTTATTCCTCATTGTTCTCACTGCAAATTTTAATTTTCCTTTCTCCTTTTCTATATGTTAGCTTTATTTTTTTGACTGCTTTGTGTAGCTTCACTGGACAGTAGGAAAAAGTAATTGAGACTTTGATCCTGCGGTAAGCAACTCTCATTCTTTGAGGGCAGAAGTGACTCAGTACAGAATAAAGCTGTATAATATTATCCTTATTTTGTGGATTAAGAAATGCTAAGGTGTTAACCATGTTAATACTAAATAATTAAGGAACTAAAAGTGGTCTTAACTTGCTTGGTCCAATGGCAATAACTATTATGCTTTTTGTGTTTTAATTTTTAAAAAAAATTATTAAAGCTACAACAAAAACATTAGAACACTTGACAAGTCAATAAAATCTAATTTGAAAAGTTTCTCCTGTTACTTTTGGATGTAGAGGTGATCATTTTCTGGTTTAGATTGTTCTTTAATATAAGAGAAGTCTTGCTTGAAGGTCTTTTGGATGGAAAAAGTTAGTCGAAATGAGCTAAAAAAAAATCTTATTACTACTGCTTTTGATGAAAACTTTTGTGTCCTTGAAGGTAAAATAAGGCAAATTCATGAAAAGTAGAAAAGTAAAACTGGGAAATGTACCTTTTATTTATGCACTGACCTATTTGCAGATGTTGCGCTAGAATAGCTTAGTGCATGGGTTTTACTATCTGCTAAAAGCCAGGGCACACACTTGCCAAGATGAATCCATTTTAGGGTACAGACTAATTATTCCTCTAGCAGTAAATGTAGTTATTTAAAATGGTTGCCACCTCACTAGCAATTACCACCTTTACAGCTGAATTAATGGGTTGTCTGAATGTTGTTCTTCGAATCACAGCATGACTCCTAGCAAAACCAAATAACTTTGCGCTCAGATGACCAAACAGAGTCAGTAAGGAGCATCTGGTGCAGTAAGTTTTCAATCATTCTAGCTCGCTGTGCCAGAATTCATCTTTTTATGCCCTTAGTCATTGGTTTTTGTCAGGCTTTTTGCTCGTTGAGTCGGGCAGTCTGGCAATAGAATGTCTTGATGAGCTAAATCAAAATTCTTTTCAGAAACATAGTCAAGGAATGAAAAGATTTAAAAAAAAATAGAAGAAAATAAATAAATCAAGGAAAATCCACGAAAGGGCAAAAATGCTGATGTCAAACTCGGGATCATTTTCAGAAAGCAGCAGAAATCAATAGAAGCTTCAAATGCTTTGAAAACCTCTGTATCCCTTTCAATGGTTTATTTGATCTGGGCTAGGACAGAGGTGCCAAAGACAAAACAGTTGTTCCTTAAATCCCCAAAGCTGACCAAATGGCAAGAAGAGTTGTTTTTCTTCCTAATTTTAGTTCTATTTTCATCAATGTCGGTATGAAGTAAATTTTTCTATTTACATCTAATATAAAATGCCAAATTCGCAGTGCAAAACAGCCTACTCTTTCATTCCTTAATTCACTACTTAGACCACGTTGGATCATGGATTTCTGCTAGTGCACTGGTTTTGTTACCATTACTGTTTATTATCTTGAACTTGATGGTTTCAGTAGAATAATTCAGTCTATCATTATTTTTTCTGATTGTTACGGAGAATTTTGAGTGATACCAAACTGAATAGTGCAGGCTGACAGTAGCCATGCCAGATCTCTGGCTGTGTAAAGTAACATTCTCTACCACCTTTGACAACACAAGTTCATACTGTGCGTTCATTTCACGTAACATCCTGGAGAGAAATGATACCTTTCTCTTGCCTTCCTTTTCTTTTAAACTAAGATTTATTCCACAAATAAAAAAGTCGAAGCAGGCTGTTGTTTTCCATGCTGTAATAATAATGCAATAATCTTTAAGTAGATTATTCTTTTATGCTGCAATAATCTGTTTTGGATTAGACTTTTGGTAAATATTCCCTAAAGCAACATGCAGTAGTTGGTAATGTCAAGAGATTTTTTTTTGGCTAGGTGGGATTTTTTTTATATTGGGATGTTTTTGTAATAAAAGTGGAGTAGTTGTAAGACGTTGAATGTTTTTTGTGTAATCAAGACATAATTCATTCTTCAGTTTTGTATAAATGTTTCCTGTACATTTGCAGACTTCTATATTCTGTTCTGAATGCGTAACTACCGACTCTCTGGATAATCTGAAACAACATTCTGGTACCTTTTCACCTAGCAATTCCACTAGATTTGAAAATGTGAGGGAAAAATGATATTCTTAATTTGGGGAACTATCAAACTTAGCCTGTCCACTGATAAAAGAACCTTCAGGACTGGGTTTTCTCGCTTACACTTTTAAACACATCTACGTGGTAGATACATATACACAGTTAACTATATGAAGCATATTTTTTGAAGGATGTGCTTCTAATCTCTTCTTTTTCTTATTCCTAATGTGGTGTTACAAGCTTACGCTAGCAGCTACCAATACTGCTCTTCTATTGTTTGGTTTGGTTTTGTTTTTAAATAAAGGAGAGAAATAAGGAAGTTGGACGGTTTTGCAAATGCTGTATTGAAAAGATTGAAGAAAAAAAAGTTTTCTTCTGTAATTTCAACATTGCAAAATCCAGATGATGTACTTCCACTCCATCTCATTAAAGAATTGCTGTCCACTGCATGAATGAACTTTTCAGTTTCTTAAACTGAGAATACAATTACTGACAGGCTTCCTTCTGTAAATCACTTCCATGTGCTGCACGCAGGGAGGCTGCTTAGCAAAGAATGACTGCTGCAGTTGCTTGCAGACCTCTTCCTTTAACATGCAGGTACAAACATACATGCAGTTTGACACATCTATCTGCAATTAAAATTTTGTGTATGAATATATGGCAGAGACCTCTTGCTGACTTCAGAATACATTTAGTTTTGAATGAATCAGTGCTATTATATTGTAAAAGATGTTGCGTTATTTGCAATGGCCACTAAAGGACTTGTGTGCTGATGGCTGAAGATATACTTCACCACTTTTTCCCTAATCATCTGATGAAAGTAAGTTACTTGAAAGACAGGAGATCTCTCAGATTTATAGATTCTAGATGCCTGGGGAGTCCTTTAGTATCAAGGTTGTTATACCTCAGTGACCTATGGTTCAGTCTGTCAAAAGAAAAGGGGTAGTAGGACAGCCTGAGATTTGCTGACTCTGTTTCCTGAATAGGCTTTGCTATACTATTTTGGAGATAAAATCGTTTGGAAAAATGCTTCATAAAATGTCAGAGACACATCAAAAGGATTCATCTGAAAATTTGTCTGGTCCCAAGACTGATGCTTGCCCTCCCAAGATGGGAAAACAAGCCAAAGTAATATTATTCTTCTGGAACAATCTGTTAAAGAATAGCAAAGCTTGGGTTTTTTTGAAATTGATCTTCAAATGAGAAACTTTTCAAGCAATATTTACCTCTGATGGCTACTGAATGGTAGTTTTAAGCTCCTAAGATGTACTATATTGTAAATAATTGTTCCTAAAGAAAAGTTATAAGAGTGTAAGTAAGAATTTCCAATAAAACTTTTAATAAGGTGGCTGAGAGCATTCTTTCTAAAGAGTAATTAATGTTTTTACTGAATAATGAAAATGATCTTTCTATATAGATAGCGTGCAGGACTCCTTATCTGCTCTTTCTCTGTTTCTTTGAGACCCATGTATCGGTGGTCTTTTTTTAGCCGCCCACATTTTCATCAATACGAAAGACAAAGGAAAACTTCCAGTCACGATGTGTCTATAAGAGATGTATTTGAGACATACAAAGTTTTTATGAGTACTATGAGTTTTATGAATTTTTTGACTGAGGGGTAGTGCCTGCAGGGATTAAAGGCTCCTCCTGCAAGCAGGCAGCTTGCAACGCAGAGTGTAGTTGTCAAAGCTGTAGGGGAAGGCAACTTGGTGATAATGCCACTGGCTGACTCTCTTGCTTAGCAAATGTATTTCTGCACCTGTACCAGGTGAAGAAGTTTTATTCAGAAAAGTCCCTGGAATACTTAAAATTTCTGAATCATCTGTCGTTGGCTTCGTTCTGGTAGCCCCTTGGGAAATCTAATTGCTAGCAGTTTCTTAGAAGTCAATATTATAGATTGCTTTTTACAGAAAGATCAAGGAAAAGATCAAGCTGTACTTCTTATTTGAAGATGGGAGGGAGGAAGGACAGGTAGGAAAGGGCAGGGAGCTCAATAAGAGAATGTGATCTGCACACTGGGACACCGAAACAACTTTTCATCATAACCTGGTATTTGATGATGGTGTTCCAGAAATAAAGCCCAAGGATGAAAACAAAATGGAATAATTAAACAGTAGCCACCTGTAGGAGCGCTGGCGCTGTTAAGTAATTTCCCGTGGATAAAAAAGTTTTATTGTAAAACTTTGTCATATTTTATTATACAATTAATTTTATTTTTGTTTATTTGCTGAGTCCAACCCACATTCTATATATATATAACATATATTTTTAGTTAAAAATGGTTTGGATCCTGTTAGTTTTTGAGGAAGTAACTCTACCAAATAAGTCCTGTGTTTGATAAGACAAATACAAGACATACATAGATCTATTAAACACTTTTGTAGTAAATTACAATTATTGCAAGAAAGAAAGTAAACTTCATCTATTTCTTTATAAAATTATGAGAAATAATTCCATAAATCAGATATTGAGTATGTGTCTTATTTTCATGTATTTCTTCTTTTGTCTCTTCTGAGTCTTTTGGTTTGGTTACAGCGTGAGTGCTTTAAGAAACTAATATGAGTTGAATACTTAGAGTATTGTGCAGTACTGGTAAATAAAGTGAGTATGCAGCATAGAGCCCCAGGACAGCGGTTTTTGGAGATACCTTGTTCATGAGTGCCTTCACTTCCCATTATCTGAGGCTGTATTGAAGGTAAACCAACTCAAGCTATGAGAGAAAGTGGTTGCTTTGCAAAATCTCTTGGTTGATTAGGAGATTAATTATTTCAATTTATATAATCAAAGTTGCAAAATAATCCTAAAGCCTAAGTTCTTCGAGCTCTTCAACATGACCAGGCAAGCTTTCAGTTGGATATCTGTAGAAAATGTCTGCAGATTACTAGAAAAATTGAGTTTCTAAACTCTGTTTTCTGTCTGAAAAGTAGTACTTGTAGAATGACTGATAGAACATAGAGCAAGAAGAAATGGCTTGTGCTACCTTTTTTTAGCTTTTATAGTGAGATAATGGAAGTTGATATAAATTTAGTTCACACTTAGGGGGATAATTTAATATAAAAGGGTCTTTTTTATTGACTGTTTAAGAAAGTACTATGGGCAACACAGCAATAACACTGTAGTATCATAATTCTAAAAATATATTTTATTTATCACCTAAAAGTTTTGATTGTCACTGCAGTTTGAGATAACTGCAGTGCAAATCCTGGGCCTAAAATACCACTGTCTGGCAGCATGTAGTCTTTTACACCTTCTTTTTTTCCACAGTCCAAACTGGAGTAATTACTGCAGCAGCTTCTCATTTGCATAAATGAGGCAGGGAATGAGAGGCTGGTGAATGGATACCATGCCTTCATATCATTGCCTGCCTGTGGCCATTGCTACAGTGTCTTTTCCACTGTGCCGTGTCCCACTAAAGCTGTCCTGTGTTTATAGGACTGGTGACTGCCGGGATGGGAAGGGGGAAAGGAGAGGAGGTGAGGTGGGTTGGGATAGGGGATGGATGTGGTGGTGAAGGAGAGGTGAGTGGTAGGGATGATTCCCAGTTCTACTTTTCAGTACAGTGTTTGGTCAAGCCCTCACCTTCATCCTTCCTTTTCTGCTGCCCAGTGAGACCTGAAGCAGGGTTAGAGCCACATCCCGTGCTCCCCTGCAACCGCTCCGGAAGATTTCTTAACATCAAGATGTACAGTTCAAATTTGTTAGCTATTATGAATAAAAAACACGTAGACGAGTGTAATTTTTTTAGTTTGCACAAACTTGGATTTGTCCTTAAGGGACTCATAATGAGCAACCATGTATAAGGCGATGGGTTTAAAAGGGTTGACAAGACATGTAACTGGACAGTACTGCAGCTCATCAGGACTCTACAATGGAGTTTGTCTCCATTAAAGCTTGAAAGCTAGAAATGTAATGGGACAGTAAGGAGAAAGTGAGTAAAAAAGACCGTCATTGGTATCTTGGGTCCCTTCAGAAACAGGATCCTTGCTAGGTAAATAGGAGATCATCTTGTGAAGGACCAAACACTGCACTGCAGGGGAGGATCAGTTCTGCCAGAACCACCTGGGTCAAGGCAGGAACTCCCTTTTTTATCGTGGTGTCAGTTTGAGCGCTTTCCTGGCTGCTTGGTATACTTTGTTTCTACAATTAGCAGTGTTGTCTTGCTGTCTGAGACTTGATAAAATCTTGTTTAGTTGAATGAGTGTGTTTCTATTTGCCATTTTGTTCCAGTTGTCTTTGAGCAATGCATCTTAAATAATGCTTCTCTGTAAGATAGATATTTTGCAGGTACAATGAATGATCAGTCAAAAAACACCAGCATGTTACAGTATAAATTTTGTCACAGGTGCCTTACTGACTTAACTAGATTAGCATTTATTGTGCTGTAATGATTTATTTTTCTGCTTGTCCAAATAAGCTTTTGTATTTTATGCATATATGTTTTGACTGACACCAGATATTTACTCTAATTTGCATTTTAATAATGTATAGAACAATTAAAAGAAAAGGAAGATGACACAAGGGAAGACCAGAAGTTTTCACTAGGCTTTATAATTCATCATTTTTCTTTTATATTAGAAAAAGATAGAAAAACTGTGTACGGTTCTAGAGTGAAGGCAGTGGAGTGTAGAACCACATGCCCCTGTCAAATTGATAGAGTGAAGATGTTGAGGGAGATAATGGAAACTTTCTATTCAGTGAGGAGTGGAATAAAGAAACCATTTCTAGTCATTCTTCACCATTGATTGCCTTTGTGCTTTAGGCTTAGATCAGAACTTGCACATGATAAAGAGAAAGTTGAACAAATACAGAGATCCACTTTGGAAAATGTAGTTTGATGAAGCTTATCATTTGGTGCAGAGAAATCATGAAAATATTCAACATGGAAATTAACTGTAGGTGATAACTACAGTAGTGATATACAAAGGAATAAACTGCAGGTAGTAGCTCTGAAAAAAAGTAAAACACCTGGTATGTAGTGGAATAAATGGTCTCATACAAAACATACAGTTCCACACTTCTTGTTTGACCTTATTGCAAGGAAACAAAGGCAATAAAATAAACCTACATTTCAGTTGTGGTAGTTCCATACTGTTTTTTTCTTTGGGACACATCAGGATTCACTTAAATTTTCTTCACACCTGGCTATATCAGTCAGAAGAAACTTAAGTATTCTACAACTGTTAGTACCTTGCCTCTACAATCATCATTGCAATGATTAGTATATTAAATTAATCATTTAGGAATTTTATTATGCAACCTTCTGTAGTTTTAACATACTGTAATTTTAAAGTAGTGTCATTATGGTTGCCTGCTGGGAATTTTATGTTTAATTTTCATGATGATTTGGTATTCATTATTTATAGTTTAGAGTTGTCCACAAGACTGCATTTTGCAAGAATTTATACAAGAACAACACCGAGACTTGGAATCACAACAACTGAAAGCAAATGACATACAAGAAAGCAATCAGAACAGCTGCAGTTGTAACATATACAAGAATTTGTTGTTCCTGCATCAAAAATAATATAAATGTTGAGTATTTTTCCATCTGCTTCCATTATTTCCAAAATATTAAATTGCTATTAATTGACAGTGTTTTTATTAGCCTGCGGTCAGGAATATTCATTATAGTAAAAGCAGTGGTGATTGCTGTTGCTGAGAATAAATTAGAATTTTTGTGAGTCGCAGTTTTTAGATATTCATCAGTTTTAGACGTTTTTGCTGTAGAACAATGAACATGTGAGTAAATGTATAAACAGAACGCCACCTCACTATTATGAAAAACAAAAAACCAAAACCACGAACAAAAAACCCCCAAACCCCCCCACTTCATTTACCATTTTTTACTAAGAGGTGGAGAGCAGAAGCAAGATTGGAAGACAAGGTTGCAGGTAGTAGAAAGAGAGATACATTTTTACACCAAAAATGGGATTTAAACTCAGAAGGTTGTAAACAGTAAAAAAATCCACACATGGAAATTTTCATCGGTGGTATTATTGTGAGGGTGAAATATCCATTGAAGTAATTCATATTTCCTAATTTCTTCTGCAGTATTTCTTTTAATGGAAACAGTTGAGGGTTTTTTTATGGTCTGTCTTTTCCTTTTCTCTCGTCGTTCTTTTCTTATGGGTGAAAAGATTTTAAACAATTGTAGAAGATATCAAAATTTTCTGTAATCCAGCTTGTTAGTGTGTTCGCTAGTAGAGCTATTTGTATGCTCTTTGTTTTAATCTGACATTGGAAGAAATAAGCTAGAGAATTGGATGGTCAGAGGAGTTTCATGACTATCTTCTCTGCTTTAGCCAGCTACTTAATGGGAAAACATATGTTATTTGGGTCAATTGAATTTTTACAGCATGCTTCAAACTATTGTTGCCCGGCTAAAGATTAAATTGTTTGTCCACTTACCTAATTTTAGGTACAATTAACTTTAATCTTGGCTTTGTCGGAAAGATTTGGGCTCTGTTTCATTTGCATACTGGTCTTTTCTGTATAACTGTCAATATTTATTCTTCAGCTTTGCAACATTTGTTTTCATGTTTTCATATTTTTACTTCTAGGGTTCCTTCTCAATTTTAATTGAAAATTAGAATGTTTCTGGTAAGATTCAGGCCAAAGCAAACAAGCAGTGTTTACAACATAGTCTGTAAAGGCACATATCAGAAGGAAGGAATTTTCTATTAAAATCTCTCATTTTTACAGAAGTAGTTATATTATGGTAAAAAACTGTTTGCCAACATTCTTGTCATTGTCTCAGAACTGAAGACAATATTTAAAGGTTATTCTTTATACCTCTATAGAGCCAGAATTAAAAGAAACCAAACAACCCAGATCTTTCTTTCTATATCTTTAGGGACTCAAAGAAAATAGAATTATTACAATGATCATTAAGCTGATAATGAATGCATAGATGATATGTTCTCAGGAGCTATGCTGGCATTTAATGTGGGGTAATACATGCTTTGTATCACAGCGGCTACCTGCCTGGTGGTACTTCATGCTGATAAGTATAAACAACTTATGTTTCTTTTGCGTGAATAGAATGTCCTTACAAGTTTGTTTAAATTTTTCAGATCTCTTAAATCATTGCATAGATATAACCATTATGTACAAAAAAAAAAGTAATCACTATATGGTTCCATTAATTAGAATTTTGTTGTATGCTGGCATATCTGTGTATATAGGTTTGTGGGTGTGTGTGGAATTAAAGAAACTAGTAGCTTAAATGTAATTAGTTACTGTATCTAACATCTACGTGAGGAGAAATTATTGAAAGTGTAAAACAAGTGCAGAGAAGCATAAGTCTTTTTAGCATTGTATTGAATCATGACTGCGTGACAAAATATTTGTTGAAGATGTGATGTGAATGCCAAACAAGTGGCAATATAGTAATGGTAGGTAGTATATCAGCCAGAAATATTCGCTATCTTTGTGTTTGTTTTTTTTAATTTTTTTTAAATACCTTGTGACATTTCTGATTCTTTTTTTATTGTTTTAGTAAGATGTCCCTTCTAGAGTAAAGTCTACTCTGCAGAAGATTCGTAAGATTCATCTTTATATAAGCCTTATTTGTGTAAAAGGTATTTGTTGCTCATTAAAAAAAAAAACCACAACAAAATACAGTAAGAAATACTAAATAGTTAATATTTCAAGTGTTTTTATTGAATAGCTTCCATGAAATGTTTTGTAAAGTTTCCATCAATGTTGTTATTGTTGAAGTACTAAGATACATTGAAGAGTAAAGCATAATAGAAAAATAATGTTGGATGGGATACTTGATCTAATGTTGATCAACTTGAAATACAAAGAATCAGCTTACTGGAATTTTTCAGTGTGCAAGTAACAACTGAGGTGACTTGCCATTTTTAATAGCTGTTCAAGAATTACTTTACTTGCTAACAGTAAGAGAAGCAGCTATTTACTTCTCTGTTCTTACTCCATATTTTCTTGTTAATTTTAAACACTAGATAAATCTGGAAAATATTATAATTAAAAGCTCTTATTAAGTAACTGAGCACAAGTGAAATGAAAACTGTACATTAATCTATTTTGTGATATTGTGCTACTAGATTTGTTGAATAACAAGTTCGTCTTATTTTCAAGGGCAGTCACAAAATTGCAGCCCTGTAACATTGTTCAGATAAGGCATCCATGTAGTGAAATGAGTTTCATATTGTGAAGAAGTAAAATGACAAATGTTATGCAAAATCATAAAAATTCATGACTTCCAAATATTTAAATGTGAACAGCTATTCAAAATAAATACTGAACCTCTATTCCAAAAGATTTCTCCCTTCTTGATTTCTTATAAATGACTTGATTACCTGAATGGAGGGAGAAGGGGGAGAAGTAAGACTAACTTTGTTCTTGTAGCAATATTAGCTTTTTAATCATTTTAATGGTTTTAATTGGTAGACGTTATGTGTTGTGATAGTCTGAATACAATGTGTCTGACCAGAACAAGTGCTACAGTCTGAAAGTAAACCTGAATTGGGAAAGAAAAAGAAAAATATCCTTTGCATAGATAAAAAGGAAAAAAAAAGTTTTGCTCCATTTTGCTTGGTTTTGCCTGGAGGAAGGGAGTACTGAGTTAATTCTTTGATTGAGGTGGGTGGGTTTTTTTGTGATTATTTTTTCTTTATAACTTAACAAAGAGCTATTAGCAGTTATGTAATCTACTGTTAACCTATTATTAAGAGCGTTAACAATTTGATACCAATACTATTTCTCATTGCTAAAACATCTCTTTTTCCTTGGTGTGAGGGAAGGTCCCTCTGACAATCATTTCATTCTTCGAGATTTGTGAACTTTGTTTGTAAGGAAGGAATTGGGTGAAAAAGATATTTGTTGCCTTAGCAGATGACCTCCACTGACCAACATCTCATTTGTTTTTTCCTTTGTGATCACTTGGCTTATTTTGATGATTTTTTTAACTATGAGGTGTGTGGGTTTTTTCTTTTACTTAGACTATCTTCTTTTATTAGACTACTATTATTTTTATTAGACTATCTGATTCCTAGCCCAAATGTTTCACCCTTGCTAAGGAAGCTAGGGAGATGGCATGGGAAACGTTTTCAGCAGACTGCAGAGCTCCATCTCTGTGCTTGTCTGTCAGACTCTCCTGAGGCAGGAGATCAAAAGAAAGCTGTTTATGTGAGCTTAGGGTTGTTTGCAGAGAGCTACCGGCCTCTTAGACTAGTAATAAACAGCAGGTATAATAGTTTCCTGACAAATGGTGAGAAGATGATAAGAGGAAATTACTGAAGTTCAACTCTCTGATGTTCAGCACCGTATGTTGTTAGGTCTTGTGCTGCTTGTGACTTGCACAAGTCACAAGTGCTCCTTGTACCAGGTCTCAGTGTGCGTTGAACTTCTCTTTATACGGGAATGTCTTGTTAGCATGGTTCACATGCTTGTTATTTGGAGACTAGACTAGCAGAATAATCTCTTCATAGGACTTTAACTGTTCTTTTTAGTCAGTTTATATAAAGACTGAACGCCTAAAAAATTGCTGCTCTACTTATTGTGTATTTCTGGACCTCGTATCGGCAGAAATGGCTGAGATATAGCCCTCTTAAAATTAACTAGAAAGATGCTTATAATAGGATGTAATTGTGAGGAACATCTGACTTAGAGCTATTCCCTTATTACTCTGCTAGCATCCAAATTGGTGAAGCTGCCAGAATACTTAAAAAAAAAAAAAAAAATAAAAAATCACTCACTCCTTTCTCTTCCCCCTGTTTTCTCCTGTCCCGCACATGTACATACTTTCTTCATTTGCTATTGAGGGACAAGTGGATTGAGAACATTCATTGTCATAGACAAATTGCTTTCTGTTTTTACTTGTTTAATATAGTACAGATGTGTATTTTATGGCCATTTTTTAATGGATTTGGGTAACAATATAAACTTCTGAAGAAAGGAAAGACTGACTCATTTCAGTAGAAGAAATAGATACTTCAGATTCACGAGGAAGGAAAGCAGTGACTTTCATCTCTGTGCTGTCAATCTGATTACTTTTTCAGTAGCTAATGAGTGACAGTGGTTACCAGCTGATGGCTGCGTGGCGACCTGTGTGAAAGCAATTGCAGTCTTGTTCCCTTTCATGATCTATGGGTGTCTATGCTCCAGAATAAACCAACAAAACTGACAGTAATTGGTACTGGTTTCAGCAGTCTCTGCAAGAGGTCGAGGGCAATCCCGCATTCCAGGACACTGCTGAGGCATTTTGGAGTTGTCATCTGAGGAATCTTCTGATGTTTCGCAAGCTCTAGCTGCCCTGAGGACGAAGAGAGGATTTTGGTTTCCAGAAATGTCTATTTTTTTCAGCAGGACTGTCTTTCCTTTTCAAAAAATAAACAGTGAAAGGAGGAGGGACACACAAGATAACCATCTAGAAGTATTACTTACTTCATCAGAATTTCCAATTGGAAGAGTATCTTCCATCTTTCTTTAAATAAAATTGGAAATTGCCTTTTAAATAGTGGTTTTGATTTTGGTTTTAAATAAGAGTAACAAGGGGAAAAATAGTTATTTTTGTCAACGTTTGTGTATGTATACACGTGTATGTATGCAAACACACACGGTTTTTATGTAAACCTATTAAGCAGAGCATATTGTGTGTAGTTGGTGATTTATGACAGAAAGCGGCATGATTAATAACAATTAAATGCCAATAAATCCTTAGTTGCACCTTATGCTCTATATATTTGGGCAATAATTTCCTTTTGTGTTTACCCAAGAGTCAACTATCAAAAGAACTTCTAGGATCCACCATGAACCGGTGTATTTTGTGGGTATGAGGTAATTTGGGGGGTTTTGTTTAATTTTTGGGTGGAGGGGCTCTTACTTTGAGTTTAATTCTGAAAGAAGATTTATTGGTTCCGTTTTAATTAGAGAATAGTTTATTGTTTTTCCCTCACTCCTTTTATCTTGCTCAGTGATAGTTAAAGAAGCAACAGCAGAAGTTTACCAACTTCAAACCAGTATTTAAATATGGCTACCTCGGTGTTCTGGCAAGGACAGCTGGAAGAAATTCATCAGGTGTCTGATGTATTGTTCTACTATCAAATCCTTCTCTTCTTTGGAGAGAAAGACAGTGGAAAGAGTAATAAGGAATTTTTTCCCCTCCAGTGTAAACCAAAGATTGTGAGTGAATGACTCTATCGGGGTATACACTGGGTGGTATATACTAGTTAGCCTCTTAGAAGAGAAAGGCTGGGATCATACTGAGAACAGTTCTCTCTTCCACACTTTTAGATTAGGTTTGATCTCAAAGATGACATCCCTCTCTGTTCGTACAAGGTGGTTAAATTCTAAGCATGCAGTTGTTCATTCCTTGCTCCTAGAATTTTACCTAACAACATTGATATAAATATTTTAATAGCATTAACAAAGTAGATATGTTAATTCATCACGCACTTGTATTTTCCTTTTTAGTACTCTGAGTACCACAAATATTTAATTAGCTAGCTGCAAGTACTCTTTAAATTAAAACTTGTGCCAACTCTTAGAAATAAGAAAATGCTTCTAGAAAAGAAAAAAACCAAACAAGCTACTGTTGTAAATATAAGTTATATCTATCACAACGGTTATCTTTTTTGGTTTATTTTCTCTCCATGGTATTGGATTGCGCAGGTTACTGCTAACTCAGCAAATGTTTTTAATCCTTTTGCGTTTAAGAAATGTCTTCATGTCTGGCTGTCTGCTATCTTTAGATATATTTGGTGCATTTTACTCAGTACAGAAGTTTAAAGTATTAACTTTAATGTGTAGCAATATAATTATATAAATAAAAGGATGTATACATAATGCTAAAGCATTAAGATTTTCTAAACCAACATTTAACTCTGAAGAGAGTTTGCAGTTTAACTCCTTCAGGTCCCTTGGATAAATCTTAGTGTAACCATGTATTAATTTGGAGCAATAACTTAAATTTTCTTCCTTTTTCTTCCTTCTCCCAGATTTTTCCTTCTTTGTCTTCCTTCTTTTCCCTTCCCAGTGTGGTGGTTTTTTTTTCCAACTGGGACACAGAAACAGGACATTCTATTAGTGTACTTTTGTCATGAAGTAGTCTCATAATATGGAGTTTTATTAATTTTTAATCCTGTGGCATAGGAACGTGATATTTCTGTGCTATACTGCAATTGAACCAATAAAGCAATTTTAGCGCAATGATGTGTTTACTTAAAATTCGTGCTGAGTCAAGGAAGGTATTTATTGTTACTGTACTATTTAGGATGAAAACATAATGCATTCAAATACTTTTCTGCATTATAGTATTCATAGAAGTATAAATAGTTATAGCTTGACAATGTTATTAAATTACTAACCTAAGTGATTCACATCAATATTATGTTTCATTCTGTACTTCAGTGCAGAGCAACATCTTTATTTTCATTAATGCACGTTTACATATAACCAGTAAGTGCCTTTTAAAAGTGTATTAATGCTGTGGTTTTGAAAGATAGTTGAAGTAATGGCAGAATTTGCTCCATCCTGTTACAAACAGCTCATAAGCAAAACAAAAGAGGTGCATGATAGAGGTTATAATGACAAGAGGAAATACTTCTCCAAGAGATCTGAGATTGACCCTAGGAGGCAGGTGGGAGAGGAGAAATGAGTTGATGAATGGGGACAGAGAGATTTCTAGAAACATATTACAATGCTCTTAAGGCAAAATAAGTAAAGAAAATGAAACATTTTGGAAATGCATGGAAAGAAAGTAATTTGAGACGCAAGTCCTGTACAGTCTATGTGCAGAAAATAGATAGCAATGAAAAACTCCATTTCAGGGATAAAGAGGAGGTTTGGGAAGCTAGGGAGAGATTCTAAAGTGGATTGTGTGATATGGATGGTGGAATACAAGAGATTTGTTCAATAATAGCATTTTGAGAAGGGAAATAAGTAAGATTTGGTTAACTTGTTTTACTTAATATATTCAGAAACCTTTTTCAAGTCTGAATGGCTTGCCCAACAAGAGAGCTTAAGACATGTTAATCTTCTATAGGGGCTATTAAAGAAGGCAGTGGGATGGTCATCACTTGACTTCTACAGTTCAAATGACCAAGCTGTCATTCATATCTGGATTAAAAAAGAACAGCTTTTCATATAGATTCAGAGCAAGGCTGATGCATGACTGACACTGTGGTGAGATGCATTAACTGTATATTAATGATTTTAAAAGTAAGTTTAAAGGTAAACTGAATTTATTGCAGCCCATTTCTAATTAAATTGTATTTGCAGATTTCGATGACTAAAGCAGCACTCTTCTGATTATAAAGTAGCATATTAGAAACACATTATAGATCAATAAAAAGTAATACACAATATAATTTGTCTAAATGTGTGCTGAATGAATCGTTACGTTTAAGTGTATTAAAATCTGTCTTTGCCTAAATGTTTGCCCTCTGTTTTATTTTTGTCTTGAAACTTAAAAAGTATTTGTGTTACTATTGTGTAACCTCTTTACTCTGGTACTTAAAGATTTTTTTTTTTTTAAGTTGTGAGTATTGCTGTATTAGGACTTCATTTTTGAGTCTTTACCAGGTTTTCCTAATCGTTTTTTCTGTTTCTGCCCATTTACCTTGCTATGTAGTTTGTATTTCTACATATTTCACTTGAGTTGGAGGAAACCCAAGTGAAATTTATTTTGCTGCTTGCATGACAGATGCATTTTGATTCTTGTTATCTTCCTTGAATGAATTGTATGTCTTTCTCTATTTGAATTTGATGCTGCTTTTTACTTAGGTCATCTATAGAGGACTTAAGAAATCCTTGATCAGTATCAATTTTGTTCCCTTGCAGATGAAGCCAAAAAAGTCCCTTGTTTTTAAATGCATGCTGGTTGTTTATTGATCTGTTGTATAAACTTGCATACCATTGTTTGGCATAGCATACTGTGTTTAAGTTTGTAACTGGCATTAAGTGCTGAGTCATACAGGTAAAATTTGATGTAGTGATTTAAGACTGCGTAATTTAGATATTACATGTGATATTTACATCTGCAGCGTTAATTGTACTGCTGGGTTAGGATAAGACAGATACAGATAAGTCATTCATTGCAATGCTTTTTGAGATTCTTGAGTGAAAGGTGGCAGGAGTACAAGATACTACGGATGTTCATCTTCTCTAAGATAATATACGATGAATCTGTAAGTACACATGAGAAAAACGCAAGTTTGAGAAACTGGAAATAATTGATTACCAATGTGTTAGGTAATTCAGAGGAAACTGGGTGAAATCTTTCTACTGACACACAACTTGTTTGTGATCTTAGGTAATGTACTGAGGGCTAGATTTTAAAAAAGCATCAAACTGTCTTGACTTATTTAAAACTTGCTTAATTTTTGTGTGTTAGTTTTCCCTTTTGCTAGGAGTATAAAAGAATTCAAAATGTAAGCACAAGGGTGATTGAGTTGCTCTAGCAGTGGGGTACTTGCATATGTGTGAAAGCTCCTAACATAGTTTAAGAATACCCTAATAATATCTATTACAAGTTTTTGATGTTGTACTTAACTCCATATTTGGAGGATATGAGTGGCATCCTTTCTACCCAGAGCATTAATTTTGTTATAAATTGTAGAGGAAGAAATAGTTTGTCAGGTTTTGGGAAACTGGAAATCAAGGGCTTTAAAATAAATATCATAACACCAAGGAACAAAAAATAAGAAACCAGACCTTGATCAGAGCAGAGAGTGAGGAAGAAGGAGGAATAGGAGCCTGTTAGCTACACAAAAACACACGTTTGCTTAACTACACAAGCAAATCCTTGTGGCAGACCAAGAAAGAGGCTTTTGTGATATTTATTGTCAAGAAACTAACTTTAGATAATGTTGAAATTTTACTATTTTTGAGAGTTCAAGAAAAACCTTGTTACTTCCCTGAATTACAGGTCTTTAAACAGAGGGGATTCTGACTTCTCTGAATGTACAGGGAAGTCAATGATTTACTTAAATTCTTTTTATTTTTTGTTTTATTATGAGGGAAAATTGACTTAGTCATATTGACTTTATCGAGCAAGTTTTGAATGTCGTCAGGTCTCTGTCTCCACTGTGACAATGAAGGATGTTTTCCCCCCATTTATTCATATGGAAAAAACTAATTATTGTGGAATAAGTAGGATCTAAGACCAAGACTAGCAAGTTTTTAACTCAGGTGGTGTTATTTCCTGACATAACATTCAATCAAGCAACTAGAAGCATTTCTTGTTAAATCTGTCTCTCATTATGGTAGAAATTAAGCAGTCAAAGTTGTAGTTCTAAATAAAGAGATTTTGCTCTGTCGATTGAAGTAATCTAGCCCCCCGTTCCAGTCAGCCACTGTTTCATGGTCTCTGGAGGGAGTGAGGAGGGAGGTATCCCTTGTTCGATTGCCACTAGGGTGGAAGAACAGAACTAGAACTGCTGAACAACAAAAATGTTACACAAATAGTTTGATTACAAAGGTCTAAATGGTATAGGGTTGGAGAGATAAGAGAGAATACCTGTCCTTTCTTACTGAGTTTCTGCAGTTATATTGGACTTCAGGAGATGTAGCATGTCTGTGCTGTTAGGCGCCATCCTTAAGAGAAAAGCCAGACTTCTGGAATCCATTGACTTCTTGTCCAAGGTTTTCCTTTTAATTTGGTAAACATGTATGTTTGACTTTTACTTAGAATGAAATCTCACATGAGAACTTTATGACAATCTCTTGTCTCTTTTTTATTGTAATGTGAAAGATTTCAAATTGATTTACAGCAAGAAAATGGATCTAAGCTACAGGATTTTTTTAGGTTTCTTTGTACAATGTTTGAAGAAAGAAGGAAAGAAAAAAAATCTCAATTATTTTGAATCATTTGCTCTTTGCACTGTTTATAAAGTTATTTTCTGCATGTACATAGACATGCATTTGAGTGTATATGCATGTATATGTATAACTTATTGTTTCCTACTGCCTAAATACCTGCCAGGCTATAGAAGAAAGTTTCTTTTTAACCTCAAATAAAAAGTTTCTTCGGAACATACGAAGATGATCCTAGAACTATTCCTTATGTAATTTGCATGTTTATGCTATTGACTATAGCATCTTGTGTGTAAGGCCCTAGATCATCTTCAGTGATATAAGATATGTAAAAGGTTTAGGAACTAACTGTCCAAAAGCAGTGCCAGTTAAACATGAAATGTTCTGTGGATACAGTGTTTATTGGTCAGTATCATTTTCAGATGTTACTGAATAGCAACACTTAACGCTCTGAAAAACGTTTTCTCTTTCTTGTTAAATTGGAGGTAAGATTTCAATATTTCAGTATTTAATTATTAGTCATGCAGTGTTTTCTGGATGATCAGATTTCAAAGCAGATATTGGTGTCGTGCATGATATTTTTTTTGCCCGTTTGTTTGTTTTGCTTTTAGTTTTGGAAAGACAAAATTTTCTATTGTTTCAGAAGTTTTTATTAGCAAGACACTAAACTTCAAACCGTATGTCTGAATATCTGTGATTTAAAGCTTTCGTACACGAAATTGGGTGGTTGACTTTACTTACCTGGGACCACCTTCTTCTTAAAGAAATTTAGCATTTACTCCTTAAATAGGATCAGAAATAGGATATTAGAATATCTTAAGTCTTCATCCTGATATTGTTGAGTTTTTATGCCTAATTTTAGTGTGTTTTGATGCAGAGATAAAATGTGACCCAATGATTGCACTTAATATGTATATTGATTGTTGTTCAGATATGTAGTGGGTTTTGATATCTCCTGTGAAAATAAATACATATTTTAAATTTTTTTAAAAAAGTAGTCTACCATTAAAACTTACACTATTGCGAATAAATCTGAGGTTGTATAGATAAATGAAGCTGGTTTTGCCTCAAATTGTAGTTTACACAGTATAGTCATCGATCATTTTTTATTTATCACCCTTTTTCAGTAAAGTTATTGTGATGTCTTAGTGTTGATTGGTTTCATGCCCTGCTTGTGAGATGATATTTTTTATTGCTCTGAAGATTTTTAAATTGTATGTTGTCAAATGTTAGCTTATGTTGAAATATTTCTTCTTTTCATTTCCATTGTTAATGTCAGTGCTTGATACTCAGATTGCTAGAAATGATTGTTTGTAGGAATGAACATTGCACTGTGGTTTATTTCAAAATGCAACCCTCTAACTTCCTGATATGACTACAGTCACCTCTGCTGTGAGCATGGGTTTGGACCAGGTGACTTCTGAAGGTCCATTTCAACTGAATTAGTCTACAATTCTAAACTTCATGGTCAGATGATTGCCAAAATTCTTAGAGAATTTAAGCTTGCAGGCGCTCCCGTCAGTAAAAGCAAGTGAAATTGCTTATGCTTACAGGAGTGCTTCGTCTAGTCCGTGTAAGAGCTCAATTACTTTAACTTCTAGATTTTTTTTCTAGACTCTATGGAATAGCATTGTTTAATGTATAAAATGTTTGCACACTAGCAGTTGCTGCCTTCTTTAGATGTCTAGCATTTCAAGTTCCATTCCGATGTGTATGTGAGGACACCCCAAATTTTTGCAGGGTTGTTTCACTGCTGTGATTTTTGTTTCATTGCTATGACTCTGTGTGACTCAAATAAGCTTGAAAACATGAGGTAATACATATATTTGTGCATATGTATGCATGCAGCTCTTTCCTCTCTGCTAATAACTTGTGAAACTTGAAACAAAAGTTTCCTGGTTGAAATTTTTGATTTATTTTATGATGCTTAATTTTATATCTCTTTTAGTATAGCTGCTGTAATATGCTAGGCTACCTCTTAACTAAGATGTGAAATTTACAATTTTCTTCATGCATCATTTTAAAATAAAATCTGTTGGAAGATATTGTCACTGGAATTCCTTTTTGACAAATAATACTTATTATAATGAGCCTAGAATTCATTATGCGTAAGGTACAGTGCGATATAAATGTCTACTATTATTTTTTATTACTGTGTAATTTACATTTCCCTTGTCAGTCAGTGACCCATGTGTGAACATTTCTGTATACCAGTCAAAGCAGATCTTTACTTTCACAGAAAAAAAAAGTCCTCATTGCATTACAGTGTTCTCTGACAAAAGACATTATCATGAGATAATTGATCGTGCTGGAGAATTACAAATGATGCAGCACCACCAAGGGTATTTAACCCTCACCAATGTCAGTTACGCCATGATAAGAGTGCTTTGTTCCGAAATACTACTATTTGATTTCTATTGCAAAATGATTTAATAGTAACACAAAGAGGATGCTCAGAATCTGAAAATGCCATATTTTGAGAAATGCTACCTATAAGCAAAATCTGTCCTGACAGTGGTAACAGTTTAGTGGTATGCTGTGGATGATAAAAATGCTAATGGTTAGAAGTTAAGCATCCTATACCAAGTTCATGCAGTGTGATCTTCACTCTTTGAAACAGCTTGGATTTATTAAGAGCTGAAGCTGTATGCTAAGGTGTTGTAGATGCAGAACACATGCTTAAACTTTCTAAATGCCAAATATTGAAATCTAGGGTGTCAGTGATTCCAATAATAATAATCTGATGATGCTTAAGAGGTCAAAATACTTTTGTGTAATTGGCAGGGTTTCTGTCATCCCGGAGTAGATAATTTATTCTAAGTATGCTGTAACAGCGATTCAAGCTGTGGCAGGTTCATCTCTCAGTTTATGGCAACAGAGAGCCTGACGATTGATTTTAGTTGTGTCGTTAGGATACAGAGATAAAGAGAAAAAGTTAACTCGGACAAACCTTGTGTGAAAAAGCATATGTCACAGAAAACCAGAGGAGAGGTGCTCCAATTCATCTGTTTCTCCATTGAAGAGGTGATTTGTCTGCATTCTGTATAATTCTACTCCCCAAATTAGATCAGATTGAAAAGAATATCCTCCTATGTAACTAATACTGCTAGTACAATGAATATATCTTTAGTGGGCTCCTGATTAATGTAAAATGACATTAGCATCAAGAAGTTACTGTGGTGAAGTTATACTGATAGATGGTCCTTTTATTCCATACTTTGTGCAGTAGCTGCTTCAGCAGTTTTAAAATTGAGTATTTATACATAGTATTTGTTAGGGTCCTTATTTATGCACTTAATGCTCCTACATTGATCTTATGTGTCTAGCAATTACTCATTTTCATAGACTGACTTTCAAGTTAAGTTCTGAACGTATGTTCTAGAGCACGTATTTTCATCTTTAAAGATTTGAAAATGACTTCTCATGAGTACCTAATCTGCAGCAATATCTATGTATTCTTGACTAACAAAGATAATACAACTTTGCAGTCATCATAGAAGAAAACGCGTAAGCGCCTCTGATGTTCCTTTGTACATTCCGCATTAGGTGTTGTGGATAGTGTGACCTCTTTGGCCCATCCTGTGGAGACCTTTCTGATTCAGTTGGTATCTTGGTGGGTGCGGGGGCAAGGGGAAGGCAAACAAGGTGCATGGACCTTCCTTAACATGATGCACCAAATGCTGACTTGATTGTTGTGCTTGTCTAAAAACTGTATCTAGCAGGTCTCCTTGGGAATGGCTGAATAGTTGCAAATTTTTTGTCACATGTAACATTTTGGAAAGCTTTTTCTCATTGTGCAAAAAAATATGAATAATCAGATCAAACCAAGATACCAAGAAACTTAGCAGACTGTGAGGCTAAGGCGTAAACCACAAACCTCTGTGCTCATTCTTTGGTATAAATTATTCAATTTTGTTTATTTGTCTGTCTTTGTAACCACTACTAGAAGTATCTTTAAAGAAAATCCTTACTAGCAATTTCTGTTATGAGAGATTTGGCAAAAATAGTGGTTTTAAGTGGCAAAAAGTGGTGTTGGAGTTAAGACCTCTTCTCTGCTGTGGGATGATTTCTGACAGTAGCAATATTTGTAACGCACAGCCAGTTAGCAATGCTGAGTGAGTCATCGGTCACAACCTCAGGATTACAGCAGTTACAGTTACCAGGGTCTGAGACCATTCATTTTTGTGTTACTATTCATTCTCATTGTTTCAGCCTTCATTCTTCCCATTTTTCTAGCTTGTTTGCTGTAGTTTGAATTGATTAATTTTATAAGTACAATATTTTGATTGATGAAATACTGGGAACTGGTATTAATAATGTAGGTTCTAAGTACTTGGTTCTGGAGCATGACTAGCTCATTGGATGTCTAGTCATATTTTTTTAAAACTACTGCTCACTAAAATACTGTGTCATGCCTGCTTACATTAAACAATTTCTAGAGGTTTTACAGATGCTTATTTATTTTAACAACTCAAATTCTGTGCTGGAGAGGGATTGTACAACTTAAGAAATACCAAAAACTGAAGTACAGAAGGGTGAGAAGACTCTGGTGTGATTAAAGGACAAATGTAGGCTATGTTTGAACACCAGACTGTCTTCATGCCTGAGAGAATATAGCAAGTGTTATTTTTATTCCTCACAACATGTACTCAAGTACTGTTCACTAGTTGATTTTATTTCCAGATAACCACTATATACTGCACTGTCAGCTTCACTATGATATTTTTATGGCTTACTTTTACGTCATTGTTAGTTGATCACTCCCATAAACAAGATTTCATTTTATCTGAATGTTTGGTACTCTGAAGGGTAGCCACAGAGAAATCAAAGTTGTCTGATCATGGGAAGTTTTTGTTGGATTTCTTTGTTGATGGTTTGTTGTTGTTGTTTTTTGTTTTGTTTATAAGCATATAGGAAGTGAATACTAATTCAAAGACTACTTTACAGCGGTCTGGGAATGTGAAAGGGTCACTGTCATGTGCTGATAATGACAATGGTTGAAGAAAGTACGTATAATGATAATCAGGTATCATATGATAACTTGAATTTGCAATGAATGTGACAAGTTTAGAAATCATTTCGCTAACAGGAGCTGTTTAGTGTTTGAAGGATAAATTGACTTTTTTGTTTCTTGTCATCTTTAATTTACTTTTTAAATGCTATTTTCTCTCATATATCATTCTTGCATGGTTATAGAGCTACACTAATCAAATCGAATTGCTGCCTCTTATTTCTCAGATTCTAATCACAATAGAAAACTGAGAATTTTCAGGTAGCTAATTATAGTAAACCCTCTTGATATTATATGAAGTTTATGTATTTTCATTCTCTTGTCAGGTTTGGTTCTGTTCTTTTCACTGCTCATCCTCCTCTAAATAACTATTAGCATAGTTGCACCAAAGTGGTTAATTTTATATCCAACTTCTTGAATTATATGTTCATCTTTACTTTTACGTAGTTTAACTATGGTCTTTATTAGTTTGTGGCGAGGGCTCAGGTTTGAAGCCAAGGGTAGGGATGGCGTGCTGTGTAGCCTCAGGACTAATATAGGGATGACTGTACCTTAATGGTCTCATTACCACTTAACCTGATACAGTGTAGTGCATTTCTGTCAGGTCTGTATCTAGTGAACAGGAGAGTGGGTTTTGGTCAACTGACACTATAGCCAGTAGTGCATCCTCTCACCTTTAAAGGGAGGACATGAGAGATCTAGGAATTCAGTTTTCTCATCTGAGTTGTTGCCTGCAAAGCTGTGTATTGCTCTACTGGTCAGACCACACGTTTCATTTAATGCTAGCATTTCTGATCTGTTTTTCAGTATTAGATCACTTAATGATGTTGAGCTTCTCCTTCCCTGTTTTACAGGTAAACTTCTGGCAGTCTCGTATCCGTATTATTTGCTTACTTTCAATTTTGTATGAAGCCTTTGCTTAGTCTTGGAAGGTCTTACCCTTAGATGTTAATTTTCCTGTCATTTTTCTTTATGGTTCATATAGATGTAGCTCTTTAAAAATCTTTGCCATATTGGTTGAATCTTCATTATTTTAATTTTTTGTCATTTTAATTTGATTTGATTACACTGAAATCATGATTCCTTTGTAAGACATTTCCTACTCTTTTCTTGTTCTCCTGATGTACCAACATTGCTAGAAGATAAATCTTTACAGATTATTCTGTTTAGTTACCACACGTATTGACTTATTATATTTATTTTTTTAAATTTTTCATAGAAGTGCTTGACACTAGTTACTGCAAATGCTGAGGAAGCTAAATAAGTTCTCTGAAAGATGACCCAATAAAACATCTGTTGTCATATGTAGTGATCTACTGAAGTGGTATTTCATCTTGTAATATTTTATGATTACATAGTGCTTTTCATTTCAGAGCATTTTGCACTTTTTATCTGGAGAGTTCAATGAGAATGGAACCATTCTCATTGCCCTCATGCTAGAAAAGCTTTAAAGTGAAGAACGCTTTTCACAGCAACTAACAGAAAGCAATATTGCTTTTGCCCTCAATATTGTTAAACCTTTGGCAAAGAATCAACACTTCTGAGAAGAGCTGCTAAATGTGCTTTATCTTCTGCCAGAAAAGTAAGGGAAAGGGTAGAAAGTTGTCCAACTTGATTGAAGCTGCTTGTAAAGGATGTCCGCATCAAGAAGACTGGGAAGTCTCACACCAGCTGGCAGGTGGGTGAAGTCTGTGCTAAGCCATCCAGATGACCACATGGACCCACCTTTACCAATGCTAAGTCAGTGTGAGTTTTGTGGAATTAAACGTGTGTTTACTCTGCAGTTCTTAAGGGACAGCAACGTTTTCCCATCAAACTTACTGGTAAACAGAGGCAATATTACTAAAATTGACATCGGAAGAACCAGTCTCTCACTGGGACCACCTCACTAAACCGTTTTCTTTAGAAGATTACATTGTGATTATTTTTTGTCACTTCTTCCTCTCTTGAGCAGTCTTTAGTTTTGTCTTTAGCTCTGCAAGTGTATTTAAAATACATATGGCTGTGTCCCTTAGGCAACAATTATCTCTCTATGCTACTTAGTCCTGTGACTCTCCCCAAGAGGGTTGGTACTCCCTAAAACTTCTTTTTCCCTATCTGCCTCATCTTCACTTTTACCTTTCATAGATTTCTTCCCTTTTGTTTCAGTTTGAAGAGTGGCTATACCAGTGTCTTTGTCCTTATCATGCTGACTTTTGATAAATTGCTGTAATCCCTGCCGTTTTTTTCATGTATCTACACATTAAGATTTCAACTTTATTGCTGAAGTTAGACTGGCAATTTCCGAATGACAGAGGTCACAAAGGCTGTTAACCAAGTTCACATCAACATCTGTGGACTTCTGCATTCCTGTACTCTGACTCCTTAATCCACTATGTCTGACTAAAGCTGTCCTTTACGGTGAAAAATACCTCTGAATCCACTTATTTAGACAGTGTTTCTGCTTCCAAACATGTTGGGACTACAAATGAGTGTCTTTTCAGTAGCTGAATTCTGTTACTATCGTACAACAAGGCTTAAGCCTGTATTGTGAACATACTTTTTCCCTGGTCTTTCTCTGCAAGCTGGAGTAAACCAGATGAGCTAACTTACCACTGTACTGCATCTACTTGATAGGCCACCATCTTTCACTGCTTTGTGGAGAGCCTGAAGCTCCCATTGCCAACCTGTCACTTGGCCGTTCACTTTTCATGTTTTACTAAGCTCTTTGTAAAAGGAGAGGTTACCTAAACACAGTGTAGCTCATAGCCTTGAGATGATTCTTTTGCCCACAAAGTGTTTTAGGGCAAGAAAAGCCTCTTGAAATAGTCTAGTCGTAGTTCCCTTTTCTTCTTACTGTTGTCTTAACCTTCTCTTTTTCAGACATCAGCTAAGATGAGGAAAGGTTTAAAATGTTTGTAGAATGTCATGAGAAGCAGCATTAGAAATGTTTCTTAAAACATGAAGAAAACTTACAACGAAGTATTGTCATTCAGTAATATAAATCAGAGGATTAGGTTTTTTACAGGCAGCTTTTCCAGCAGTGGTAGTGTATCTGTTGTTCACGTTCTCTGTTATGTTAGTGTGAGAACTACCACCTTTTCTTATTCTTTTTTTCATAAATACAAGTGAGAAAATAGTCACAAAAAGTATTGTTACATTCATATTCATGTTTACCCTAGCTAGAGGACAGTAATCCATCTCAGAAAGGGAAGTTCCTTTTTATAAAATGTTACTCAGTAATTGAAACTGTATTTTTAAGAGACCGAAAACCTGTCAAATACTGAAAACCAAAACACAGCATATGGTATTTTTAAATATATTTTCAAAGTTTATCCCCCAAATTATTCTCTTTTTGGCAATATATTTAATTGCAGTGAATGTGGGAAAATATCGCCTGAACGGATCTTATGCATATGTTTTGTATTATATACATTCAAAAATATTAATCTCTTTCAGCAAAGATTAGTTTCTGAAATTAAGTTCATGTTATATGGAATTAATAACCTTTATCCAAAGTAAATTCAGTCAGACTTTAACCTACCTCTCTTATCAATTGTCTAGTGAGGAGGAGAAGAAAATAAGACAAAAGTAAGTCTGAGATGAAGGCAGAAATAACATTTAGACTGTTTTAGCCAATTGAGAGAATATGAGAACCTGTTTCCTGACTTGATCCTGACTTGAAATCTGTCATCAGTGAAATAAAACCCCTGCACGTAATTACAGGTACATCCCAGGAACTGTCAGGTCACATAGAGCAGATAGTCCTTCCAAACACTTGCTTCTCAGAGAGTAGGGAAGTATTTTTCCAGTTTTGCAGGAACAGAGGTCATCATAGATCTTCCCTCAACTTAGAGGACAACAGATAATGAAAACTGACGGATTCAGAAATTCTTAAGACTGGCAGGAAAATGAAGTATTTTCCTTTCTCCTGTGCAAGTTTCACTCCAGACAGATTTAGTCCTTAAGGTCATGAAAAATGAATCTCATTTTCCTTTGTATCCCTTCCTTCCATTCTATCTACGTATTTCTGCTTATTTAACAAAAAAGAATATGAACTTGGCAGTCTTTGTGCCTTATTTTTTGTTGTTTCATGTTATCTTCTAAATGAGGGAACAGTTTTGTCCTTTCTCAATGTACTCGCAAATTAGGCATATGAGTGGACATGACTCACTGTAAGCAAGGGCCTTTAATTCTGAAACATATTAGCTTTCACGTTGAATTGCTTTTGGATCCTGCTGCACCCAAGAAGTAATGTGGGAACTTCTAGAAAATTTTAAATATGTAATATAAATATGAAAATGAATAATAGTTTTTCATGTGTAATGTAGTCCAGTTAATGACCTCAGTTCTTCAGCCAGTTTGAGTCCCTTTGTTCTATAAATGGCCTCCTGAATCTGTCTGAAAACCCCAGGAGTCACTGTTGGGAGATACCCCTCCAGATTAATGCTTGTTTGTGGAAAGCAAAATTTCCACAAGTTGTTTTTATTCCAACCATCTCCTGCTGCTGCTGAGAAGAAAGTTGTATGCAAAGTATTTTGCAATTGTTTGAAATAGTATTGTAGAGCAAGTTTACCTGGAATGAAGTTCATCCATAATTTAAAATTTCTTATATTATTTCAATCATAAAATCAGAAAAGAAGCAGACTTTGGGTTAGGCTTAGTGAGCGTAAAAAGGAATAGAAATGAATTGGCAAGTAATATCAAGATAATGGTAAAGCTTCCCTTTTTAACAGAAGTTGTAAGGATAGCTATAACTTTTTACATTAATTTGAAATGTAGCTGGATTCTGTAAAATCTAGATGCAGAATTTTATTTCTTATAGCTTCTGAACAACAGCATGTGGAAGTTTGGCTATCTGTATTATAATTTGTTGTGACGGGACAGCTTTTAATAAAAAAAAAAAATACAATGAATAGACATGTTTTCCTATGACAGATGTATCACTTGCTGAAAATACTCTTGTGTACAGAAGCTTCGCATGACCCACATGAAGGACTAACTTGTCTTTCTCTCTTATCTTGTAAGTGACATGTGCTGGAAAAATTATTATTGAGGGTTTCAAGTTTTCAGATTTTTTTAAAGAAAATAACTAAAATTTACCATGATGTACGAAACATTTTAAAGCTGCAAAAAATGCCCATCTTTGAGGGAAGAAAAAGTTGTTTTTTTTCCATATATTTTAATTACCCAATGTTGTGATCAATGTGTTGTCATATGATGAAATTCTCTGAATAATAACTCATAACAGCAAAGTGGTATAATATGCATTATGATGATGTTCATATACCTGCATATAATAGTGTTTTATGGCCTTTACTAGCTATAATTAATTTCTCATAAATTTATTTTCACTGAAATGATGCTGTAATGTGGCATTTAGCTTTATTTAAAAGATCTGTTTTATTTGGGTTAGAGAAATAGCATTTTCTTATATGAACTTTCATTTTTTTTGCAGTAGCTTAAGTGTTAAAGCCTGAAAGGATTTAGAAAGCTGCAGTGAATGTGTCAAGACTGTTAATGAAGCCTCTGAATCTAAGGACAAAATTAGCTCTCACACCCACACTGTGCAAAGTACAGCAACTGTCTGATAGAATTGCATCATGACTTTTACCTGGGGACACTAGTATTATATTCACTTGAAATGATGAAATTGGGAAGACAGATGTCCCCAAAGGACACTTTAAGGAACTTGTACCTACATAAATTGCTCAACAAAAATCCCTGAAATTTGAATATGAGACATATGTAAAAATGCTTATTGAGTGTGAGCGACAGATAATACATTCTATCATGCAATATTTGCTTTTAAGAGTGTACAAGAGTATACTTTTTGATAAGTCGAGAAAGAAAGAGTGAAAGGAACTTGCCAAAGCAAGGACTTTGAACTAGTTAATTTTGTTAGAGGGAAGAATAGGTCTGCATATGAGTTTCTGATTCATTAGAATCAAATGCTGGGGAACAGAAAAGGGGCAACTACTTGTTTCCTCCATTTCAGTGAGTGGGGAAAGATGCCTGTGGCTGTAGTCATGGAGAAGAAGAATCTCCAAGATCCAGAATACCCTGTTCTTCTTGCCTCTCAGCCCACACAAGTTCATTCTTTCAGGTGTAGCACAGCCATTGGGCCCAGCAGATCTGTAAAGAGCAAGACCAGGAGGATTGCCATTCCCTTGGCATCATGCCGCTAGTCCCCTACTGCTGATTTCATCTATTCCTTTCCGATTTTTATCAATCCGTTTAAACTGCCTGTATTTGCGCAAGATCATGAGGACTGAATGGTACTTGACACTATCTGGCAATGTAGGCTTGGAGTAGGCTATCAGCACAACGTGAGGAAGGAGGGAGTAGAAGGAGCAGGGAAGAAGGATTAAAATCAAGTTCCCATAGAGCAGTGAAATAAAAATTTTCTATATAGAGATACATAATGGGAAATGTATTCACAAATGTGAATGGATAATAACTGATAGTTGGTATAAAAGCACCAAGTAAAATTGCTAATTACAAGAACAAAAAATTACAATTGCTGATGTATTTGAACTGTACATTTTTGCAGTAATTTAAATGGTTTCTCTTCATCCACTTTACCGAGAAATACAGGAAGTGATCTGTAGATAGATGTTTACCAGCAATACAGTGTTGCTCTTTGTCCAGCAGAAGCTCACAGATAAGCAGAAGTTATAAAACCATTTTTTCCATTTTTTTAACAGAAAACTTACAAGAACAGGAGTCTTAAGTAGGTTGTAATTGAGAAGAACCTTAGTAGAGATTTAAAAAAAGGTATTTGTAGTAAGTGGCATCCATATTTAAAAATTCTCATGCCTCTTCAAAAAAGTATCCGGCAAAGGCACCTTACAAAAGTAAATAGGGATTAAGCTTGAACTCTTCAACCTCCAAGACAAGCTTCCCGAGATAATTTCTTCATAGTGGGTTGCTGAGTGTGCTGATGACTAAAAGGGAAGCACTTCATAAAGAAGGGTTTAGTTATTTCTCCATAATGTGTGTTGACTCTAATAGCAAAGAGCTGAACATTTCCATATTATGTCTACTCAGATCTCTGTAACTTCCACAGTACTATGCGGTAGTGAAAAAAACCACTGGCTACTTCCTCCTAGAGAAGGAAAATGTTGCTTTTAATAAAAAGGAGATGTATTTAATGTCTGTCATTCCATCGTAATTTTTACGGGGAGATTCTTAGCAGGTATCAAGATAACATTTGTCCTTCACTTTATTAAGGTGAATGTTATTAAAACTATATAGCTCATCATTGTAAAATGGAATTTTTAGACCCGGTTCTTGTAGCTGTTCTTAGAAGCCTTTATAAAACTAAAATTAAAGAGTTTGGAACCACTGAATGCCATCTATTTGCATTCATCAAGATTTAGAGTGATTTTGCATCATGTGTTATTATAATGACAGCAAATTTTAGGAGTTTGTTTTGGAAGAATTTTAGAAATAAGGAGTCTAATGCACATATGAGAATATTAAAATTCTTCTATTCTTGAAAAAGTTGATAAATTATGACACTGTGTTATCATTACTATTTTTTAGATGGAGAGGAGTATTTTATAAACATGACAATAAGGTGAAGTAAACTAAACATCTTTAGATTAATTTTACAGCTATGAGTTAAGACACACACACACAAAATCCTAGGCCTGTTACCAAATATGAGAGGTCAGTTGCTTGGGATACTGAAATAAATTTTAAGTAGGACTCTCTAACAAGGAAAATTGAGAAAAAACATTTAAAATTAGGCAATAAGTAAATTAAAATCCTGTAAAATAATTGTTGATAAAAAGCAAGAAACTGAATAACTTGAAAATGCCTTTAAGTATGCATATAATTCACAAAGGATGATGCATATATTTCTTTCTTATTTGCTATTTACTCAACAATTGATATAGATTATGACTTGATGTTTACCTTTAGGGATTTCTGTGGTGAAGGTTGGATCTCATTTATGTTGGAAATAGATTGATTTGGTCTTAACCATATTTCCATAAAACTACAGTATCCTACAACTTAGAACATATACTGAAATCTTACCGGTTGACATACAGATTCATTTAAAGATAAACCTATTTTTACTTTTTGTAGAGCATAAGGCTATATTCCTTACCATTTGTTAGTCATCAGATCAGTACTTAGAAAGGCAGCCTCTACTACAACATTGTCTGTTACTTTTGAAATCCCACACGCTACGAAGGAAATCTAAAATGCTGAGGAGAAAGCAGATGTAGTATAAAAAATTGTATACTACGTCTAAAGGATATGATACAACAAATACATAGGATATAGTTGTCAACGAATTTGGCAAATAAAACTTTCTATTTTAATTGAATCAAAAACCTACAAAATTTGAGGGGGGGGGGGAAGAGTCGGGAAGGAATCAATGTGCTAATTTTGGATTTTTCCAAAAGGTTGGCTGTTGCCTTGCTAAGCCTTACTTGCAAAATTAATTCAAATTGGCTTGGATAAGAGCGCTGTCATGTGGATTAAAAGCTGGCTGAAGGACTACAAACAAAGGGTATCTTGAGGGTACCACAGGGATCACTGCTAGAACCAGTCATTTTTAACATCTTTATTAATGATCTGGGAGACAGTGTTAACAACATGGTAATAAAATTAACATGTGATACCAAATTGTGAGGGGATAGAAATACTTGAAAGTTAAAAAAAAAAAATAAAAAATACAAAGCCTACAGAGAGATTAGAAATACTGGCAGAAGCACCACAGTGAGCTTTAGCTTCAAGAAAATGCAACCCAATTAGATCTCGTGAGGAGAGTTTGGAAGATGGATAACACAGTTAAAGAAACTTGGAAGCAATTACGTAGGAAAAAAACTGCAAGTAGGAGTGGTAATCAACAGCAAACCGAATGTGCATAAGCCATGTAAGAAGGTGGCAAAGGAGGATGATAGCGACTGGAGCAGCCCGTGGGACCCTAGGGCCATGGCTTAGGCTCTTAGCAGCTTTGTTGGAAATTAAGTTTGTTAGAGCAGGCACTTGGTAAATGCTGCAGTGGGGAACAGCCATAAAATGACAGATTAGTTGTTTATGGGTTTTTTTCCTGCTTCCAAATTTCTTTGGATCTAACATCATGTTCTAAAGGCCACATCGCTTGAATGTTGCATCTACTAAATATGACCATTTAAGCTAATACTGAATAGGAGTATGTTACTAAATTATTATTCCTGAAGTACCAATGGCAAATACCTGGTAGAATCTTAAATAATAAATCCAGTCACAAATAAATAATGGAAAACTACAGTAGTATTGAGCACTTCTGGGAGTGAAACCAATTTAGTGCACAAAACAGCAGCAAATAAACGTCTTCAGATCTCAAAAATTCGATATTTCTGTAAGTGAAGTATAAACACTTTCTATATCAGATTAATAAATGCTGAGTCATGGTTACATGATATGTTTATTACTAAATTCTTAAATAAATTGGTTTTCTTAAAACCTTACTCTGATCACTTTAAAAACTAGTTAAGTGCTTTTGGAAATCTCGGTATGCAGTATACAAAAATTTAAAGTCTTTTCAATTGTATTTAAAACAATATCCCCTCCCACTTGAACTGTGTTAGTGTAGAGAGGTGACTTTCTTCCTGTTTACTGCATCTATCAAAAATTTATATTTAGATGTTGGAAAAATAACCTAATGTTTTGGAGGCTCAAGTATTGTATAAGAGCATAAATGGTTATAACTGCATTCATATTTTAATGTAATAATTTGAGACCTTAATTTTGATTTAAATAAAATTCTACTTTGTTTTCAGCTGGAACAGCTGATGTTAATCAGCTGTTAATGTTAATGCCACCTGTTTGTCTGAGAAGTAAAAACCAAACAGGTTTACTAACTTCCTTTTTAAGAAGAATAGGTTACAGTTAAAGTGTAAAGCTATGTGCAAACCATGAAGTTTACATCTGGTTATAGGGGTTTCTCCAGCCTGACTTAAAAAAATACGAAATGTGGGGGTTTTTTTTTCAGTGGAGAGATCTAAAGACAGTTCTGGCATACAAACCCCCCGAGTAATTACATTTGTAGTCTTTCATTCTTTCTGTAAATATCGAAAAATATGATCTTCTGTCGGTTTTGCTGCTGACAGGGTGGCAAAATGAATCTTGTCCTCTGGATGTGCTTTCTCATAACTGCTTACACACACACACGTTGGCAACACGCTTTGCTTGATGGAAGTGGTACTTCTTACTGTTCTTTTAGTTTTGTTCAAGGCTGCTTTTCAGACAGGCTGTTTTCTTTCAAAGAATTCCACAAAAGTATCACTTATTTAAAATATTCTGGATCCTCCCTAGTTGTGACCCTTCTTTATCCACTGCAGTGTGGATCCATTTATGTTAGGGATCTATCACAAATATTTTAGAAACTACTCTTTTTTTTTTTTTTCCTGTATGTTTGAAAGTTTACTGTTGAAGTTTAAACCAAGTTGCAGCAACAAGAATCTGTAAATTAAAGCATCATTTCTCTAGTAGTGCTCGGTGTGGTTTTCCAGCTTTATAAACTGAAGAGAGGCAAGGTTTGTTGTGGACACGTGTGAAACATGGACAGTAGATCTTCTTTGACAGCTGTTTGTTCTTACATATCTGCTTCCAGTTGGCCCACACTACTTGTTCTGGATATAGCCAAGCAGCTCACGTTGTTGGAAAAGCATTTGCATTGATTTTGAAGCTGTGCATTCAGTGAGCGTGTTTGAAGTGGCGGTGGTAGCCTGGGCAACATTTACTGCATTAATTGTTTGTGAAACTAAAGATGAATTATATTGGCAAATTGATCTGGCTGAACAGCAACTGGTATTTTATCTTAAAGTAGTTTATGTAGCAATGTTATATATGAAATGCAGCCTCAAAAGAGCGCATCCCCTATTGTAGCTCTGTTGCTTAAATGAGGAGGAGCTGAAAGTCTGTCTGTCACCTCTGATGGAATCTATACATACAGCATCCATTGAGGCTTTTTGGGGTGTGGGAGTGTAATTATAAGGACTTTTTGTTACACGTGCATTTCTGTGAAATAGCTGACAGAATCTAGAGAAGAAAATGCTGGGGAAAAAAACCTTTGTGATAACTCATTTATGAGCTACACCTCTTTGAAAAGTAATGGAAGTTTCCATCTTCCATAAAATTCTGAAAATTAAATCAACACCAGTTGTGAGTTTTGTTGGTTGCGGTTCCAGTAATCTGTTTAGTATGCTACTGAAACCTGGGTCTGAGTGTTCTCTATCAATAGCAAAGGTTCAGTTGTTTTATTTGCTTAGTGGTTTGTTCCAGCTTTAGCCAGCACATTGAAATCTATATTTTGAGTGCTTTTTTGAAACATTTGTTAAATAGATTTTTGCATTCTGTTGATGATTAAGGTAACATTATACAGTTCCAAATTGCAGTAAAATACACTAGGTTTTATTTGTGATTAAATAAATGCAAATATACTTTTTTATTTAACTTCAAACTGTGGGGCTGCTTGGTCTATGAACATTTTTATTCCACTGTAGTACTGGCATAAGCAAATCTGGGTATGAAATTAGATTTTGATCAGAAAATTAAGTTCTGTTTAAATATTCTTTATCTATGTAGTAGTAGTATGGATTTATGATATTTGAGGGGACAAATATAATATGCATCTTAATTTCTGAAGACTGAAGTATATCTTTGTCACACCTGTGAATATAAACAAATAGAGTTCATTAAGTGAAGTTTGTAAAAAACTAAAACTTGCAAGGTCACTTTGCAAGTCTTTGGCAACTGTTTAATCTTTTAAAGGTTTTAAGATATTAACTATCTAATCCTTTCAAAAGCTCAGCGAGAAAAGCAGTAACGACATTCACACCACTCAACTCCAGGCAGCTAGAGCCAGGCTCTGCCCTGGCACCCAGAAACACTTGCCTGACTCTGGGTTTAAGCGTGTGCCCTGAGTCCAAGTTGGGCTGAGACCTATGCACATTTCAGTCCTCCTCTTCCTTCTTTTCCCAGTCTTGCAGCCGTGGTTTTCGTGTGAATCAGTCAGTCTCATAGATGGCAATGACCATGGAGCATGCTCCAGAGAGCACCGTGGACTGTTCCTGCCCTGAGGTCTCAGGGCAGCTTAATGTTAGCCAGAGCAGGTAAGAGAGAGCCAGTGAAATGAAGTGATGTTATTCCTGTTTCGGTGGAGGGGCGTTTTATCAAAATGTTTAAGCAAAGAAGCAATCATTAGAGCAACCTGCTTGTTAGAAGCAGTGATTGCTCCTTCTTGAAGGCTGTATATTGTGTATACTTATTGACGTACTGTAGAAGTATGACCTGTTATTAATGCAAAGGCACTTTGCAGGATCAATTAACATAGACATTTGTTTGATTCGTTATTGTTGCTCTTTGTTGTTCTATCAACTATTTACTGAACTTCGTTGATTAGCCCATTCTCCTCTGTTTCCATTTACAGTGGTAAAATCTTCTGAAGAATTTCTTTAAAGCTTTCACTTTGACGTGTAAGGCTAAAACTAATAAGATACCCTGCTCAGATGCTCTTCAGAAAACTCCCAGTAGTGATGTAGTACAAAGTTGCACAAGACACATTAAACCATCTAATTTTGCATTTAATTCACAAAGAAGTAAGCCAAATGTTAGTGGTTAATTGTCTGGAGAACTGGTAGTAAAAACAGGATCCTATGCTAGCTAATGTGCCAGATAAAAGGAAACATAGGAAGTACAAGGCTAGCATCTCTAGAAGGGAATACGGATTACCTAGCTTATTGCTAGAAAAGACACCATCTGTTTTCTTTTTGCCCTGCAAAGAGGCCGGGGACATTGTAGTTGTGGGTTGGATTTTTTTGAGTTTCATAATGTGAAATATTATCTTTTTTTTTAACATGAGGTAAAATTAACCCTCAAAAAGGGAACAGAAAAAATATTTTAAAAAAGTTTTAGCTGAAATTGGTAATAGGGTGAAATTGCTGTAATGTAAAGACTTATATTGCAGTTACACAGGTGCCAAAATGGTTTTGTTTTTAGGGAATATCTATGACTTATCGATTGTGTGCAAGGTGTGTTGTTACATTTAAAAAACCTTTATAGGTTTTGTTGTTTGATAGCATTTACTAGTCGTTTCTTACAGTTGAAAGAACTGTGTAACATAAAACTACTTCATATTGTATGGTTTAATTGACTATAGTCAATAATTTACCACACATTGTTTGAAAGTGACGGAGTAATCTCAGCTAAGAGTATTGCTTATAGGATGAAGCTCCTCCACAAATTGCTTTCTCAAACAAAAAAGTGTAATCAATTTTAAATATCTAAAACAAATTTTGTGGAATTATGTAATGTTGTGCTCACTGCATTATAAGGAAGAAAAAGTCCCTTATTTAAACAAGTGGGATATTTGAATGTTAATAACACTTGGTGGTGAATTTTATTATGTAGTAGTTGAGAACTTGAAATATAATAGCTGTTTTCAAAATAACAATTAACACACTGACAAAACCTGAAGGCTACATTTTAGAAAGAATCTAAGCTCTATGAATTAAACTTGTGTTATCCACAGGCTGCTCAGACACCGATGTATGGGGAGAGGACTGGAAACTTACTTTCATAGTCTCCAGGCAGTAGCTTGTGTTTGCCACCTCCTGGATGTGCTGCCCTGCGGGGTCCGGGGGGAACAACCCTGGCCCACCTTTTCTCCAGGTTCAGGAGGAGAGAGCTGAGCTGCTCCCAGGGGTAAGCAAACAGCAGGAGAAAAGCAAAAGAGGAACAAGAGGTATTAAATACTCCCAGGCTTGAAAGATTGAAATGCAACAGGATTTAACTTGGTGGAGGACCAGGGCAAGCCCAGCATATTGTTGCTTCTTTTGCACCCTGTTTGGACGATGGCTGGGCTCTAACCCTCGAGGCTCAGCACAGGTGTAATTTTGAAAGCAGTGTATGGTAAATAAGAATTAAGAGGAGACCATTTTTTTTCCTACAGGACTTTGTTTCATTAATTCCTTTGGTCCTATCATGCCACAGCTAAGAGGCAGTGCCATAAACTTATGTCTAGGAATAAGACAGGTATTACTCCCAAGTCCTAGATGAGAAGTTATTCATAGCTCATTCTGACCCCCAGCAGCCTTTGGGAGAAGTAGCATATTGTCCACTCTGTTCACCGTGTCACTCCTTACTGCTGCATTTAATAACAAGATTCACTAGTACCTTTTTTTCTACTGTAGTGTTCAGCAGTGAAACAATTAACGCTGACTTTTAAATTTTTCATTAGCACCTGTTTTGACAAATAAGGTCAGATTAGACCTTTGAATAGCTATGTCAGCCTATCTGCAGTCCTCCGCAGGTATCATTGTAAACCTAACCAAACCCTTTGAAGGCTATTGTCTCTGGCATATGGATCACAGAATTTGGGGTTGGTGAAGATAAGATTCTGGAGTACAGTTATGAAGGAACCTAAACTAGAAAGGATAATTATGCAGGCATTTTCTGCAGCTGCGTAATTGCTTTATACAGCAGGTCATGATTGTGCTGCAGTAATAAATTGTGATGTTGTCCATGCCTTTTAAAACGTTATCTTTGCTTTTGCATGCAAGGAAATAACCAATAAGATGTATTCCAATTTGCAGGTAATCCAGTTAATTTAATTCTAGTTTGCATACATCACATTTCAGTTGAGTTTATCATCACTACCAAAATCGTCTCTTAGAAAACAGTCTGAATAATTTTGAATAATCCTGGCAATGGTGCAAGCATTGCTTTTATTTGCATTTCATTTTGTTGCCACGTCTAATTTTTCCTCTTTTTTTTTTTGAGTGTTTATTCAAGAATTTTTTTCATTTGCAAATAATTTCTATTTATTCTAGCAGTTTATAGAATCAATCACCAATTCACAATAAACCCTGTCTTCTTAGAACAATTGCTTTTAGGATATTCAGGAGCAGTGCACTAACAATATGTTAAAACCAAAACCTCTGTAAAATTCCATGCCACCCATGACTACATACTTCTAGCTTTAAAAAATTCACTATAATTTGAATCATTTTAATTCGTGTTTTAGGATACTTACAGAATACCTGTGTCATATATTCTTTTCCTAAAAGTGAAATTACTCCTTTCATTTTAATAGAGATTTCACTATTTAACAAATGTTTTTTCAGTTCCAATTACTGAATGTTTGATTCAAAGCTTTTGCAATAGTCTCAAAGTTAGTAAAGTTTAGAAAGAAGTGAATTTAAATGTGAAAGAGAATTTCCTAATACACAAATACTGAATTTTCACTGAAGATCTCACTATTGGAAAAATAAAGTACGCTGAATTATCATCTGTAATTTAAAATAAATATCCACCTGTAATGTTGTCTTATGGAGTTTAATCATCAAAGCAAATGTTATCTGTACATTTCCCTTGGCAAACTATATCAAAAGAACCAACAGGGGCTTCAGTCCAAGCACGCAAAAGGTGTTTCTGCTGAGGGATGTAAATTGTTGTGGTGGTGTTTTGTTTTGGTTTTCTTTTTTTTTCTTTTTAACATGTACAGGTCAGCATTCTTTTGTGTCCCATTAGGAATTTCAACTAGTTAGCTAAAATTTTTCTGTTATTTTCCTTTCCTTGTAGCAAGATGGTTAAAATCAAACCTTTATCAGAATTAAACACAGGCTATATGTATTTGTTTGGCAAAAAATAAAAAATAAAAATAAAAATATGCAAATCTTCCCAAACAGATAAAGGATTGCCTTGGGGTAAATGAAATTTTACTTGTTTAAATACTCAGCATTGTGTGGTAACAAATAATTACCATATCTGCAGTTTGATAGCAAGTAGGCTTATCATTACTTAGATGTAAATATGTCGCTGTCTTGTTTTCCTGTACCTGTGGTAAGTCTTATCTCTCTCATAAAAATTAAATTATACCATAACCCAAGTTACTTCTTGGACTTCAAAGAGGTTTTGACCTTTCTTCTCCTCTCCTTAATATCTAATGTTTAAATGTTTTAAGGTTGCATGTTTTCACTATACAAGTAAAATGAAATTTCATATAAAATCATAGAACTTTGAGCCCATTCATGAAATACTTAATGGAATTAGCAACTCTGCTCCAAACTGCCTGTTTTCCAGTGACTGATGATGTATCAACTTGCTTTCCCCCTTGAATGGGAAACACAAAATTTCCTTCTTCCCTTGGCAAAGACTGAGATGTAGGTGCTTAGATCCAAGCTGTTTTGTGCAGGTTGGTTTGGGTTTTTTTCAGCAGTTTTAATGAAAGTAGTGTCTGTTTGAGGTCTCCTGCCCTGCTATGATCTCCCTTCAGCTTCCTCACCTTTTGTAGCACCCCCCCGCCCTTAGCAAATGTACACTTATTTGCAAAATTGAGTGTCAATTTGTTTTCTTTGTCACAGTTATTTTAGGAAATGTCTCATATTTAAGAATTGTGTCTTTTCTATGGGTGAGGGTCAAATCAAATTGCTACTCTGCAGGTAAAATTGGCCCATTCATCTACTGCTTAAACTTTGTTCAGCTTTAATGCCAGGAACCCAAAACGATGAAATAAAACAACCTCCTTTGCCTGTCCTCCGGTTGTCCCTAAAACCTCCTATTCCTATTTCTACCTACTATACTATTTTGGATGTTGAATTGTAGGGGGCTATTTTCCTTTACACTGAGAAAGAAATGATTAGTTTTTTTCAGTTTGTATGGTGACTCTGTCACCAAGTAATTGAATCTGAATTATTCATATACTGAATTGTGACATGAAGTGTGTTACAAGTTTTCCAAGTGTATATATAAATGTTTTTTCTAGCTGTGTTGTATTAATTTGTGGTGGAGGTGATGAATTCCATTTGCTTCACTGAGAAAGCAAACCAGAAAGTTAATTCTGTTTTCAATTAGCATGTGAAAACAACAGAATAATAAAATGTAGGAAGGAGAAGTAAATCTTAAAAACTTGATTCGAGACTAGAGAAAATAACCGAGGGAGCACAACTTTGGGTTTACACAACTTGAGAAAGCATACATCCAATAAGATGTATGGCATATAAGGGCGGACAATAAAAAGTGAGAGGATCTTACACGAGCCACTTGATGCTCGTAGTGTTGGGGTTGCAGTAGTTCATGCTGGGTACTTGGGGACAGACCGCGGCACAGCCTGGCCGGGCTCCTTGGCTCTGCGTGGCTGTGGGCAAGGGACGCTGAAGCAGCAGTTCACATTCAGGGTCGTAATTATTGCAAGTAAGGACCGAAGCCTGAAAAAAAAAAAGCTTTGTCCAGGAGCAATGCCAGAAATGCTGATTTGGAGACTACTTCTGTAGATAAATCTTGTTTCAAAAATTGGAGATCAACTCCATTGTAGTTGCTCAGAAAGCCTCTTTTTTTTTTCTTCTCCATAATAAGACCTTATACTAGGGTTTAAAGAATCTTCTGTTTCACAGAGGAAAAAAACCCAGCTTTGCTGATATTGGGATTTTTGTCATCTTATAGTTTTTAGGACAAAGTGAAAGGAAGGGATAGTTAATAATGTGCAAGAGCGAAGTGGACTTTCTGAACTAACGGAATTGGTACTGTTAACTTGTTACTGAATATTGGAAAAAAGAGGGAATCTGTCAGAACCAGTGAAAGACTGTCAAAAGAATCAATGAGCGTGCAATCTACTTCAAGGACGAAATGGATTTGGATGTAGGGATTCATTCTTTAGACTAAAGAAGAGCACATATTGTTGCAGCTCCTACTGTCAGGGATCTGGAGACAAATCTGTTTTGAAAGGCCTGTAAGGCCAGCCCTAAGAACCAAATGATAATTTATCTCCAAGCTGTTTCTCCTTCAGATTTCTCACTTGAAAGATACTGGAAATTAAGTTGCTTAAGTTGTACTAGGATCTCTTTGGCAATGATTAAATAAGAGAAATTCCCAGAGTAAAAACCTCTAGTTGAAAATTATAGCTTTAATTATTAATTATATACTTACATCTAAGGAAATTATGTTTATTCTTGAGTGAACAGCAGACTGTCAGCAGAGATACTTATTGATTAAGCAGAAAGTTGGAAACATTCTAAAATGGAGAAAATTATTGGTTTTATCATCAATGAAATCTAAGATTGTAGATGGTTGCAAGAATTATTTTTTAAATTGTATTCATGTAACTCATATGTGAAACTGAAACTTTACAAATTTTACCCTTTTCCTGTCTTTTTAGCCAAAGAGTATACTTAATTAAGAAATTAAGCAAACAAAACTCATTCAATACTGTATTGAATGCTATTTTGCCTGTCTCCTCTGCAGCAGCTGAAGTAAAATGAAATGTTTCTGGTCACAGTCAGTTTATCAAGCATAACAAACTTGAAATATAAATAAAACAAAGCTGGCACCAGAACACCATAGGCTGGAATGGTCCTTGTCTTGAGCTCCATGACATTAATTGTAGTCCAGAAACATTGTCAGTTCACAAGTCCTTAGAAGAGCCTGTTCACTTCCATACGGTTGTGTCTTTGACTAGATCAAACTGCATCTGCTTATTAGTTTCAGCACAGCAAAACGAAGAAAAGCCCAACTGGAATTTGTTTTGGTGTTTAGCTGTGAAATATTTAAATTGTGTTCTGCCCTACCTCTACACCATAAGCACTTCTGGGGGCTGGGGCACCTTGATTGCAAAACTCTTGAGAGGATATCAAAGGTCAAGTAGACTGTCACACGAAATTTCAAGAAAATATTATAATTTAAGAGATACTAATTTATGTAACTGTGCAGACAACTTACTTGTTTTGTCAGTGGCTGTATGAGGTGTATCAGATATTTAAAACATCCTAGAAATAGAATGTGATTGACTTGACCTTATTCTACTCCAATGGTTAAAGTAGAACTTTGTAACGTACCTTGACAGGCGATGACTGATGGTACAGGCAGACTTGTCTAAATACAAGCAATCTGCCCATAATACTCAAGGCAGAGTAACTGACATTTCACTCTGTTTGCACTTTCTTGTGACTGCTGGGCCCAAAGATCCATCAGCACTAACGCAGTTGTGTGAATACCTGGAAACCTTTATGCCCAAATTGCTTTTAATCAGCATACAAATAATGTAAATAATGCAAATATGAACCACTCAAGAAAAGTAAGAAGCCTCACTTCACATTTTTTTGTATTCGGTGATTGTTATGCCTGCGTTTATGCCATTATGTATCCATATCATACCATACCTTTTTTTCTTTTCTATTTTGAATGCTATAAATTTGGCAAGGCAACTTTGTGCTCAAATTGCAAAACCAGTATAACCTGAACTAATAAATTTTCCATGAGTTTGGCTCAGTTTTTCACTTGCTGTAAGATATCTATTCAAAATGTGCTTTTTTTAATGTGTGTTGTGCTAAATGTAAACCCTTTGATCACACAGTACATGAATAAGGAATGTTGTTTTTCTGAATTAAGTGGAAATGAGACCTAAGGCAGCCTGCTGTTAGGATCATAAGTACTAAATAAAATATAAACTAGTTAAACTTTGCAATCTCCAAGGACAGGCATAATTTCATGTATCGAAAGAAATCTCATATTGTGAATTGAGTGATTCATCTTCTATCATGCTATATATGCATTGTTACAACTTTAAATAAAAGATTAGACTTCAGAAGTACTTGTGTCTTAGAACATAGAGAAAAAATCTTTTTCGCTACTTCTCTCTATTAACATTTATTCTTTATTTATGACAATAATATATTTTACCCTTGTATTTTGCTGACCTTTTAAAAAAAAAAAATAGTTCTACTTGCATTTCCTTCTTAGTGACCTAAAGACGTAATACAAGAAAATTCATTCTTTATTCAATATTATTTGCCTTTTACATTCTTTTTTCTTTTATTTCCTGTGGCTCACTACTCCAGCAGACTGTCACAGTGAAGCAGAGTTGAGTATTGAAGATGCAATGACCAAAAATTAAATGAACAATTTAACAATATTTGTTCATGTTCTTGGAATAATTCTGGCACTATTACAGTTTTCTGCCTTTGTTGGGTGTTGGGGAACCATTCATAATCTCTTCTTTGAACACAGTATTTTTGCATTCTTGGTGGCTTTTATGGTCATCTGCTATCATTTTTCTTCCTTTTGTTTGGTGGTCCTTATATTTAAATTTTCTAATTTTCCGATATATCAGCTATGTTCTGTGCACCTAAATTTTGGTCATAAATACTACTAAGATGTTTATGCTTTGTGATGTAAGTTATTCTTCAACAGTAACAACAATAGAGCAAGACCCTTGCAACTCCTCCTGCAGCCCCCATTCCCCACATGACCATAGGCAATGGCAGCATTTCTGCCAGGCCGTGAACCATTATAAAAAGGCATATGTATCTGTAGTGGTGCATATGCTGTGGTTTAGAAACTCATTCGCTATATCATTCTCATACCCTGCAGAGCTCTATGGGATGTTGTTTGCAGGCCACTGACACTTACATTTTGTACAATCCTCATGAGCTTGGACCCTACGTCTCAGCAAAATCTAAATGAGTCCTTTTGGTTTTTATCAGGGTGCTCTAGATCAGTCCTCCTTTTTCTTTTTTTTTTTTCTTTTTTTCCCCCAAACCTACTTAACTGGATCCAGGCTTTCAATGTCTTTGTAGTCATATTGCTCAGACAAAATTGAAAATGGGATGTCTCTGAAATCACTCAAGAGAAATGCTCCCCTGTTTGTGTGGCACTTGGGTAGCTCTGCAGCATCCTGCTAGCTGGAAACATTCTGATCTGCTTTTTGCTGCCTTGTTTGTCTGATGTAGCCTCACTGTATCTCATTTTATAATTTTTTTTTTAATAGTATTCTAGGTGTGTTCATTAAGTTCTTTATTAGAAATATTTCATTCTTTGTACAAACCTTTCAAGCTAATAAATAGAAACTACTACAAGTGTTCTGTCTCAAAACTGGGCATAAGTGTCTACAGATTTTTTGAGTTTTATTCTGTGCACTGTTTAGATAAATTATTGTACATTATACATAAATTACTGAAAAATTTTGGTAAAGATGTGTAATATTTTCTCGTTGTGTTATCAATGACATTTCATTGAAGCTATTTATCATTTTGGATTGAAGCTTTTGATTGACTTAATGTTCATCCTTTTGTGAAAACATTACCCATATTATTGTAAAAAATATCAGCTTTAGTATTTTTATAATGACAAAGATGTTAAAAGGTTTAATCTGCGCAGAAGCTTTGCTTTTTTAATCTAATAATTCTGCCTTTATAAAATACAAAAACACTTGATACAGGGCTTCATCACTTGAAGAGAAAGAAGATAGCTTAGGTTTTGATCCATTTTCCTATGTGGTTGTCAATAATGCCAAAAAATGAACACAAATTAACTTACCATTTTTAGGTGCAACCATAATTTATTGTGTTCTTTGAAACTACTTTTATAGAAATTTTATTTTATTTCAACTTGTATTACATTCATTAAACCCTGATAGCTTTTTCATGTATAGTGGAAAAAAAAAAAAGGGGTGGTTGCTAAGATGGCAATGGTTACAGGGTTGACTGACCTTTCTGCCTCTGTGTGGATTTACATTTGCTGCTGCTGCTGCTCTTTGGAGTCCATGTAATGTCGTGACAGAACAGCATGATGCAGAAGGTTAGGAGAGCAGAACCTCCACAGATTTTAATTAAAAACTAAATTACTGGCTTTACTCATGATTTCAAGGATACTAATAAGCCTGATCTCTTTCTTCAGCACTTAAATATAAAACATTTATATTCCTCAGTAGCTGGGCAGCAGTTGGAGAAGATAGCTGTAAGATAATGATTACCAGAAGCAACTCAGCAGGAAAGACCAGTAAGAAACATATGATAGAACAGGATTTGAAACAGGAAATCAGGAAGGGTAATTATCAATAACTCCTCAAACAAATAATTTATCAGTCATTATTTTTTCAAATTGGGATATGATTTTGAATAGGCAATTCACTTTTGTTTCTGTTTTAATTATTTCCTAGTGTTAACTCTTAATCAAAAAGTTCTTGTCCGTATTTTTTGTCATATGAATGTATTTTATAGAAATGCTAAATGAATATCTTTACATGTGTATTTAATGTACATTCATTGTTAATAGCTTGTATGCACTGTAGCTGAAGTTTCAGTCTTACGATACAGAGCGTTTTGTTGGAAGCTACGAATAACCATATTCAGTGCTTTTATGCACTCCACAGATTTATTTTTTTTTCCTGGTGTTGGAGGGGAAGCATTGAGAGAGTTATCAAATAAACATTTTCAAAATTCTAAGCACTTAAATCTTGCAATCTGATCTTGCAGTCACCTCAGTAGGTCAAGGCTGCTGTTATGTAATTTTCCGAGTTCTTTTATGTGGTGCATAACTAAGCTTTTAGTCTTGTAACTTTGTTAGCCTGGTTATGCAAGTGATGTTTGAGAATACGATAACGAACAGCAAGAATGCTTGCTGCCTCTTTGCATCAACTTTTATCTGTGAATTATTTCCTGGGAGAAAGACATAAGGAGGGAGAAGAGATTACTTGCAAATTTTCATGCCCAGCTTTGCTTAGGGACCATGGGACATACAAAAATTAAACTAGCCTGCTAGATGTTTATGTATATAGTCTTCCTTTCCATTCTCTTTCTTTGGTAAACTGGTATACAAACCTCAAAGCATTAATGGTGTCTTAAGAAGACCTTTAGGTGAGGAGACAGGGGAAACAATACAGCAGTGATATTTGACATACAGTATAAAATATCAAAACCCCTAACAACATTGCTAACCATTTCTTCGTATTGTATTGAGACCAGATTATGTTTAAGTTTAGGGCTACATCACAGCTGTTTACAATTACTATTAAACTTTTGATTAATTTGTACCTTTTTATGCTTCTTTAAATTTGATAATACAGTGAAAGCCAAAGCAGAAGCTTTGAACTCTTTTTAACACAGTGTAAAATAATAGTTTGGAGGTAAATGGCCTATGCTTCCTCTTTGTAAGTGGTGGTTTAAGGATGGTTTCAGAGTCAATACTGTTAATTTTTTCATTACTGATCACATCAGAAAGGAGAGATGCAATTCCTGATCACTTACTGATGTCCATCTCATAAGGAAGGTGGGGAACAACCAGCAGCTTTTTTCTTATTCGTTAACTTGTAAAGTCAAAAGGATAAAGACAAGAATTAGGTATCAGGGCAAGTTTATCTAATCTCAAGCCACAACTTTGCATCTTAGTTTTAACAGTCAGTCCTTAAGGTCAGGGTACATATCAAGCACCCCATATATTTCACGTGGCCTAAAGAAACACACTGTATATGCAAAACCAAGACTTAGTTCTTAATCTTGTTAAAGTCTTAAGTCTACTCAAAGAACTGTTAGTCTTGTTACAATGTTATTAATACTTATAGACCAAATCATGCAACTATTACAGCTCATTCCCAATAATGATACAGTTAGAACTGATATAAACAAACTTTCTATATATACCCCTTTCTCTGGTGTTATCTTTACCTTTCTTAAAGCCTCTCAGAGGCTAAGACTGTTGCTAGTAGTCATATTTAGCAAAAAAGCAGGGTGGAGTTATGATGAGTGGTCAGCACCTCAAGTTCTACACCAGAAATTGTTGATATTAATGTTGATGGTTTCTTTCTTCTCTTTGGTGGGAGGAGTATGGTGTTGACCTAGGATGTTTCTTCCTCCACAGTTGGAGTCTGCTTTGGTTCATTTTGTTTTGCTAACACAGTCTGTTAATTGTGATCTTTATTCACTGGTAAAAGCATTTTTTCCCCCAGCTCATGAGGTTGCACTCCTTTAGTGACTAGTGATTGACCATTTCTGATTTGTGTTTATAGTCCTGGCAGCTTTGCCATTGTCCTGTGCTCCCACTGTTCAAGGCCTTTCCTGTCATCTGGTGTTTGTACTTTTGGGGGACCTGTGTTTAAATCCCCTTTTTTTCTTCAAGGTGTGGTTTTCTGATAGCCTAAGTAATGTCTCATGACCACAAACTAATCACATGTACATCTTTGTTCTAAGACCGTTAAGGATTCACTTGACAAAAATAATGATCCATTAGAAGATGTGCATGCATAAAGTAACGTGTAGACATCATGCTCTGGTAACCATTTGTAACCCGTGTCGTCTTGTTACAGCAACCTCACTGGTATGTTATCACAAGTACTTTGACACAACAGTTACTTAGGCCTCTCCCTCTGCAGCAACATCAAATTAAGAAACTCATGGATTTAGCAGTTGGTTCTTTTCTTCTACCTGCTATTTTCAGTATAGATTCCAGCTCAGATCCATTTCCTCATCTGATTCATTTTGCAGCCACAAAAATATTTTTGCCAACATAACTAAGGGGGGAAGGAATGATTAATTGTGGGGGTAGGAAAGAGGGAGAACAGGCATTGCTCAAACCATACTGCTTTAAAGTGAATGCACATGCAACTACACCTTTAAACATCCAGTCTGATCTCCCACATGTCTTCTCTGGTGTTTATCAGAGCAGAGAATGAAGATGCAAGGACAGAGGAGGAGGGCACAGGAATGCAGGAGAGCCTCCTGATGGTCACAGGAACCTGTAGGAAAGTGACAGCAAGAGAGAAGCAGGGAGTGGAAGATCTCATGCTGAGACTAAAGGATCCTAAGAAAAGTTGCAAGCTCTCGGAGAAGTTGGAGATGTATTGATTCATAGGAAAACTATCCAGAACAGTGAGGAAAGTCATGCAAAATGAACTTTATCATTTTTTTTCTTTTCCTTTCAGGGTTGAGGGGATCACCTTTTGGTTTTTTTTTTGTAGGTCCATGTATTTCTTTATGCTACTAAGTAAAGCTCTACCATGTTCTACATATATCATGTTCTCTTTCACAGTGAATCTAAAGAACACATGGAACAAAAATTCTTGTGTGTTATCAGAAATAAGTCAGCACTGGTCTTGGAAACCTAAAACAGTTTGGCTTTTGGACTGCTTTCCTGTCAGACATTAACAGGCAGATGCCACAGCCAGGAAATACACCAAGAGGCTCAGGGATTGAACGGTGGGGACAGCTTAATATAGTAATCTTGCGTGCTACAAAACAGTTTTGGAGTTGGAGGCATTAATAGCTTCAGACTAAATTACCGATGTACAACCTGAGCTAAGTAGCCTCACTGGCAGCAAGACACTAACCACTCCCAGCAGCGCTTGGAGATGGCATTGTGTTGTGGCCTGACTGTTCTCACGGAGCTCAGGTGGGAATTGGACTCCAGTTGGTATTAAGGCGTACAGACAATGCCTGCGACTCACAGAAACTTCAGCAGTTTACGTGGATTAAGACCACACACAGCAGGTATGAACATTGCACAGTAACAACTCATCCAACTTTTAGAACTAACTGCAAACCTCCAAACAGAAGATCTTGCTCTTTGTGTTGGGACATATAAGGAGGGAAAAAAAAAAAGCGCGCCTTGTTTGGTTCTGCTCAGTACTTCCAGCTTGTGCAGGCTCAGGCAAACAGGGCTGCAGCAGTTGCAACTGAACTGTGTTTTCAACAAGCTCTACAAGCTTTTATTTGTGACTAAGGGACATTGAAATACTTGGGGATTTTTTTTTTTTTATGCAAAAGGATTTTTGCATTTGATTTATGCAAAAGGATTTTTGGCATTTTTCAGTATCTATATGATCTGAAAGTTTTTCTGAAACCTGCTCCTACATCACAATTGTAGCTATGTCTGTGAGATGACTAATTTTTAACAGCCTGACTTGGTTCTGTCCACAGCTCAGGCCACACTTCTCCTCCCTCTTCTCTTTGAACCACACTTACATTAGTCGTTATGGGTCATAGTGTGAAGACTTAACATGATAACTTTCTTTGCATGCAGCATGATTATAATTAAGTCAGGAATAAGAATACTATGAGCATGCTAGAATACCTTTGTGAGAAAAACACAAAAAAAATATCGGAGGGATATGTAAGAAAGCTTTTGTGGAATAATTTATTGAAGCTTAACAAGAAAAGCTTGGGCTTGTTTGTTTGTTTGTTTCCAGAAATTTTGATTAGCTGATGTGATATGGAACTCAGTAGTATTTTTTGGTGCTCACTCAGTATCTTTCAGGCAAGGGTTTTAAAGTGCATCACACATTTGTGGGAGAACCCATAACTGACACTCAAATTTCCTGGCACATTTAGGATCTAATTAGTGGACTTGGTTTCAAGTGGATGCATGTGGGTAGATCAGTACACGTATATTAATCTCTATAGAGCAAAACAGAACTGGGCTGAGTATTTACATTTGCACTTGCAGGAGCAGGCTCTAAATTAACTTTTATTTTCTCAAATATCATACAACAGCCACTGAGAACAGGAGAAGCAATTGGATATGATTAACCTGTCATTGTATTAATTATATATGGTGTAAGGTTGGGATGGTAACAACACCTCATCAGTTATATTTCAAACACAAGACTTTCTGGGAAATGAGGATTTAGTAAATTTTAATTCCATCACATGTGCTGAGGTTAAGCTCAATTGGAAGAACTTTATCCCTGAAGTTTCTAGTCAAAGTTTAATTACTCAATTAACTTTCTGAAACTAGAGAATTGACCTCAGATCTTCAGCCTCAGTAAGAACTTTGCAGTGGATAAGATTCAGTAGAAAACACTTCTCTATCTCCAGAAAAGCCTTTCTTTACTTTCTTTAATGAAACTGGAAGGATACAGTTAGCTTTCCATTATCAAATCAAGGTTCACTGACATTTAAACTTCATGACTGGTACCATCAAAATTACAGTCCGTTTGTTATTTGACTTTACAACGTTCCTACTTTTTCTCAGAGTAAAAATATGTTTACTTGTTTACCAATTAATGCTGCCTACCTTGATTCAGGTAACAGGAGGCATCATCCACACTGATGTCAGTCATTAGTTTCTTGTTGAGGCTGACATGCTGCTGCGAAGTTTCTTCTAGTAGCTTAGGATGTTCATTGTGACTAAGCATTGGGACATTTTTGGTGAAAAGAAGATCAACACAATAGATCATCCACCTTCAGAAAAATGTGTCAAAATACATTTCTGCACATGTTTTGTATTGTTATTTCTCAGCTGAACTGATTCTCAGGGGTCAGATGAGACTTTACTAGAGCTTTTTCAGACGTGGTAGCATGCCTCAGGATACTCATTCAGATTGAGATTTGCAGAGCAGACAGTTGGAGTTCGTATAACACTTCAGCAAATTGTTGCTACTTCAACGTTGTTCCTTACAGAAAAACAGAAATGTAGCTTGACTGACTTGCCAGTGTTTTGTACTATTTGTTATCTAGATTTTCCCTACTCCTTAACTTTGTTTTGTTTTTTTTTTTCTTAATTTTTCTTCTTTTTGCTATTTTACTGCAAATTAGAACTTATTCTTAAAAGTACTTGGCTTACAATTGATTTTAAATGTGTTTATTTTCTCTTAGTTTATCTTCTTTACCTCCCTCTATTAAAACCTTTACTGAATCCTTCAGATTTGATGATCTATTACTGCTGAAAAGCAGAAAAGGGATAGCAAGATTTCTCTCCTTTGTTTACTTACTGTTCTTTGGAGTTACAGTCGCAGCTTTTTCATGTCATCCTTTGCAATATAGTGTAAGATTTGGGATTATCAAAAATCTGTAGCTGTTAGGTACTTGGATTCCACTTAATTACAGTGAGATTTGTATTCCTAAATCACTTCATACAGATTGCCATATTCCCAGGTGTTAACCCAAAGCAGTCAGCATACCTGAAGAGCATCTACTGGGCAAGAAATTGGACTTTTTCCAGCAAATTACTAAATGCTAATGAGAAGATGAAGTAGGTCAAATGAGAATGAATAACTTCTTTTGACTGTCTTTGCTCAAATTCTTTGAGGAGGCTCTCAGGCAAGGCTTGGGAGAAATCACAACTTCCACGGGCAGATGTTTTATGTTCCCTGGCTCATTTCACTATGGCTCTTTTAAACTGTATGTTTCCTATCACTGGGGCTCATCTAATTTTTGTACTAATTTTGTACTTGATAATTCTTCCTGAGGTTCCTTAACTCACACCTCCTTTTTATGTAGTACTGGTAATTCTATAGGTGAGAGCTTTCCTAAATACCTGCTAAAAATCTAGCATGACTGGAACTGGTATGGGAAGTCAAATTCAGGGCCAGTATAAAAGACTATATAAAAGTATGTTGTAGTAAATTAGAAAAGGAATATGCTTCTGTGGTTTGTGGGCCATGGACATTTTTGGTGAAAGCTTCTCAGTATATCTAGTGAATTATATTCAACAGTAAAATTTGGAGCATTTAATGTCAAGGTTGATAACAAATTTGTGACAGTACTCAAAGCATTTTGATGTTTCCTTGTGGTCCACTGGTACAAAAAAAGTTTGAATTTCAATAGCCTGTATTTAAGGAGTGAGAGAGTGCAGAAGATGCTGAATTTCTGTAAACAGCAGAGATGTTAAAGATGATGTCCGAAAAGTATGATGAAAGAATTAGAGTACGTTTATAACCTTTAGTCTAGATTTCAGTTTATGTGACTTTTTCATTTTCTGTAGTACTAAGGTGGTTGTTATCTGCTAATTGCTACTTATGTACTCCCTATGCAATAAATTACGCAATTTCTACAGCGTTTTTCCCCCTTTTATTTATGATAACTGTTTGTGCTCTGTGGACAGGCCAAGACCCCTCTCTCCCAGAAGGAACAGACAAATGTAGATTCTTTCATTCCTCTTCTATTGCCCTTAAGTCTTGATCTGGTGGATTCTTTTGGTGTTTATGGTTTGGTTTTTTTGTGTTTGTTTTGGTTTTTCATTTTAAATCCAGCAGTTCTAACTAATGGAATTTAAACTTGATCAGATTTATAGAAATATTCAAAAAAGATGGTTTTGAAGTGAAAATGAAACAGCCAAGAACACATTAGATAGGTTTCAAAAATTAGATAATTTGGCTTTGATTTGTTTTGAAGAGAAAGAATGACATCTGCTAACTGCCTGGAGTTAGGAGGAAATTTCCCCTTGAGGCTTTCTTATGTCTTCTGAAATGCCTTATACTGTCAGTGTCACAGATGGAGCAAACTGTTAGACTACTTAGGCTGTGATTTTTATATTTTTATCTATAAAGTACAACTCTGAAGGAATCACGGCAGGAGAAACAAAGCACATCTTGAAATACAATGAGCTTATCGGTGAGTAAGCCTTTAGTGAGATTAGAAACATGCATAAATACCTTCTCAAATAAGGTCCATGGTATGAAGAGTAATGTAACAATCTTTCCAGCATGGACAGTATAAGAATATGTTTTCATTTAGTGCTTGGCATTTTATTCCTTTGCTTAACACTGTTGAAATCTCTCTTTGTGCTTTTTAATTTGAACACTTTTTAAAGGGTAGTGTTTTGGAGCGATTTCAAGTCCCTGTAAAGTGAGTGGGAAAATTGTTCTTCCTAGAAATTCTGCAAGAACAAAGTTAGAGCTTTTACATCTGGAAGTCTAAACCCAAGGACTGAAGCTTTCTACTTTTACGATGGAAGGCAAATGAGTCATTATTCTAATTATATATTTAAAATATCAATAGAAGTACCCAGTAAGTAGCAGTAAATATCTCTATATAAATTTCCTGTTATATTGATTGTATCTCATATAATAGCACATTACCTGATTGCTGTTGATCAGCAAAATGAAATGAGATTTTATTTATTACTTTTCACTGTTGGGTCTCATCATAAATTATTATGGTAAATGTGAGAGGCGGAAAAGTAATTGCTGCTGCATTTATGTTAATTATTAATTATTTTTAATGTCAGACTTCTTTAATATATATATGGAATAACTTAAATCACCAGTTTATTATTGTACCCTCAAAATGCAGTAATTGTTTTGTTTAGGCTTTAAAAACAACAGATGTTTTTGTGATTTTAACCTCTTACAGTTCTACAATTCTGTTATGTTACTGTATAGTTTAATTTTTCTTATGCCACGAAACAAATATTAAGAATTGACGGTGCAGCTGCTGTGCCTAAGTGTAAACATTGACCTTGGTGTTTTTTGACGATCCCAGATAGAAGGCCAGTGTGCTAATTTCCTACATGGACAGAGCGTAAACTTGCTCTGAGCTTTCTCAACTACTCATTAGCAGGTTGACTTGCAGAAGAGTCTCTGTTCCCTTGATGGGTCAGTTTCTCTGTTTTGCTAAACCTATTTCATGTGCCAGCTCTGTCGTTATAGTCTGCAGAGATTCTTATATTACCCTCACCTCTGTCACCTGAACGTCAACAGTCAAACTGCCAGAGTAGCCTGTTTTCCAGGCATCGAACTAATGCAAACTCAAATTATTAAAATATTTTGTTGGCTTTTTGTATTTGTGTCACATTCAAATGTCCTTTGACTACCAAAAGGAAAATACATGACCAGGCGATAGTGAATTTAACTTGTGATTTCACTGTTCTGCGCTCATCCTTGTTTGATGTATCAAAAAATCCTTTTGTATACTATGAATTATCATATTAATAACAGAACAGAAATCAGTGGCCAGATCTGCACTGTCCTCTGAGCTGGTTCTGAAGCTTTCCCCTCACAGTGTGCACTAAAACTGTTATTTATGTCTTTATTGCAAGCTCTTAGGGTTTCTGCGGGCTGCTCCTCTCTGTCAGGAGGCCGTGCACTGTTTGTTCTGCCACTGGCTTGCTCTTGTCCGTAGCATCTTAGATGTTGTTGCCAGAATCCAAAGGAATGTTGTGCCCAGCTGGGACAGGGCTGTTGCTCAAATGTAGTTTCATCTAATGTCCCTAGTGAGGCAATGTTAATGGTTGTCTATCTAGTGTACCTGCAAGTGTTGAAGATCTCTTAGTGTCGTCTATGAGATGGGGTTGATGCCACCATGGAGAATGCTGTCAAACCCACGGTATATTGCTGTGCACTTCACAACATGTTAGAGAAGGATAAGGAACCTTTTCTGTTGCGAGAGGATGGGTATTGGGGAGGACCTTCATCCAGTGACAACCTTGTGCACTGCGTTAATATGTATGGCTTCCTGCAGGAAAAAAAAAGTGTAGTTTTGTAGGTAACAAGATTAGTGTCTCTACCTCACCTTGAGACTTTGAAATTGCTATTGCAACCTTGAAATTCTACTCCCATAAAGGATGTCTCGTTATTTTTCTTCTCTATCCCATTTCCTCCCTGCAGATACCGGAATTCTCCTTCTGTTGTTTAACAGTGAGCAGAAGATTGTGTTGGCAAGGTCATCTCAAATTTGTCAGGGTTGCTTTATGGCTTTCACCTTAAGTGAAAAAAAATATTCTTTCTTCTGTGCTTTGACCAGGTAATTGCAATGGAAATATGGTTTTCCTCCACTTAGGGTACTAGCTGTCACTTCTTCCACTTCCTCATCACCCTGCATCATTGTTCAGAAAAAGTCTTCAACATGCCGTCAGTGTGCATATCTATGATACTTGACTTGTAGCTTTTAATGGGACTTCCTTCATAAAAACTCATGCCAGGATGAAGATGCTGTCTTACAGCTCCCAGTTACAAACCCTACCTCCCTTTCCGGATATTTTCCATTCACTGTCTTTCAATCTTTACTCTTGGTCTCTGAAAAGTGTGGTGAAAGGTGGCTGCTTTGTAGCCTTCCCCTGATTGTGGCGATCACAGTGATCTCCAGAGCATTTTTCAAGAGATAGACAATTTAGATGATGAGAAACTTTGCACTTAGCGACGTTCCCTAAGGCATTGCAAAATGATAACCTAACTTCTACCTGTAGTGTCCAAAGTGCTCTCATTATCTGGATTATAGATTTGTGAAGTCAGTAAGTAATAATTAGATATACATATATTTATAGGTAAAAATGATGTTGATAGTAGGTATTTTCACTTATTTTTTGAAACACAATAGGATATTGTAACTCCAAGATACATTTAAAGGTACTATACTGTTGCTCATCTATCATTATTGTGTCTGGATGCCTTTCATGTTAAATTGATGATAATAGCAGCATCCGTAGTGGATTCTCTTGTAGTTCTTTTGTTTAGGGGGAAATGTTCAGATGCAGGATTTTTGATTCGTTATAATTCATTCCTTTACATTTTCAGGAGGAGGTTGCTTTAGTTTTTTAGATTCAAGGGAATGTCAGTTTTCTTCATACCATTTCTATAATGGAAGAAGAGTTTGAGGAAGAAGACAACTTTACCATGTTTTCACTTGAAGGTTGTCACGCTAGTGTTGCGTGAAGTCCTTCAAAAGCATGAGGGAACAGCTAGAGTATGTATGCTGTTACATAAACTAAACAATCTATTTGATGTCCAAACAGAATGAGAAAGCGTCACACTCTAAACTTCATAGTTATTGTGCGGTGTATTACACTCACCAGGACTGAAGAAAAGCAGGTTTGCTAGAGAAATAATCTTTCGTTGTTACTGTATTGCTTGATTGGATGGTGAAAAATTAAGTGGTCCAGGTAAAGACAGATTAGCAAGACTTAAAATTTTTCCATGTTACAAGTGTATGCTCTAAAAACATCAGAAGACCAGGCAAAAGAAGTGAATAGGAAAAAAAAATTCAACAGTCTCAAAGCTTCAGCAGCTATTTCTGCTTTTTTTGTTTCAGTCTTAGACACTCATTCCTACTGACATTAGTATTTTTCCCTTCAGTGCAAGGCTACAAATAACATGAATGAAATAAATGAGTGACATCAAAATCTCTGAGGGTAAAAATGTTGGTTTCCATGCAGTACAGTCAGTCGTAGCTTTGTTGCAATGCCTCTTTGCAAACATCAGTAAGACCTACTTCTAAGTACAGTACGTACCTAAATGCATTGTTATTATGGTTCATACATAGTAAACCTTATCCTTCAGACCCTAGCGTTTTGAATTCAACAGGTAATGGTTGAGCTCCATTTATCCAGGCTTTCTTTATCTGATGCAAGAGGAAGGTGTGGTTTTGTGTAAGTGCGCTGAGCTGGTGGGAATGTTTGCCAGCTACTGTTCAACCCTGAGATCATTTGAACAAGTTATAGTCAATGGTTTACGTTAAGGATTGCAAATGAGAAAATGCCGTTAACAAAATTAATCAGTCGGTTGCATGTTCTTTCCTCTGTGCTTGTGTTTTCTATTTGTTTTTACTTAAAATAGCTGTGACCTTCAGTTGCGTGTAATAGTGAAGCATAATTCCTAGATTTCACAGTGTAAGTAATATGCCTGTACCTTTCTGACAAACTAAACAAACAAACAAACAATCACTTATGTTGAATTAGCACTTACCCCAGTGACAGACAAAAGCAAGTGTAGTTTTATGTCAACTCTATGAAATCCCTCTCTGCATGAACAGCAGTACACAATGGACTGTAATGGGAATTTCTTACAAATCCCTCCCTGCAGGGACTTGCATCATCGGTAGTCTCCAACATATAATACGCCATAATTGAAAGGCAGCCTCAGTCAGGGTTTTTTTTTCCTCCTCCTAATTGTACAATAATATTGTTTATATGTCATGTAAAGTATTTTCATGGTTTGTGTATATATATACTTTTAGCAAATCAGAAAGTGAAGGTAATTTTTTTTCGTATTTTTCTTTTCTTCAAGACTCACTCTATTTTGTTACTACTTAATCAGTGGCTTTCATACCACTAGGTTGTTTCCTGTAGTTTAGTGGGATTCTAGCATTGTCAGAGACAGGTATAACATCAAAAACAAAGGCTGACTGAGAGGAAAAGAATGGACCATCACATAGCTAATTCTTAGTGAACTATGAGTTAAGATCTTTTATCATGCATTTCTTTGTGGCAGAAATAGGTATTTAAAAGCAAAATCTAATAATTGTATTTCTTAACCTGAATTACGTATGTTCACACATACAGTCAACTGGGTAAACCCGAATGAAAATTAAAACTCTAAGATAAAACTGTGGAAGTTGGAAACCTTGATGCACTGATGTTATTTGTGGTGGTCACAAAGATTAAAGTCTTGGATTGGTCTATCTAGCAAAGTAATCTTGCAACTTCATTAACATGTACTGAAAATTGAATCACTGATAGGTCATATGGTCCATGTGGTTTGTCAACAGATTTTTCCTGTTGCTTAAACCCCATGATAATGTGAAATTTGGTCAGCCTCTAAGGAGGAAGTGAATCTGCACAAAGCAATCTGTATCTGTACCTCTGAGGACAAAAAACTGAGACCCGAGCACTGGGAAGCTATCCCTAACAAGCTGCAGTGGTCTGCAAGTGTTCAAGTTTGGGGGACAGACATTGTAACTGTCCTGGAAGAACATGAGGTAGGCAGATGCTCCACAGCTCTAGGCAAAACCTGAGGTGCCATATGGGGCTTGGCAATTTGGCTTCAGCTGGGTAAATCCTTTCACAACAGCTGAGTTAGGAGAGGCAATGTAGACATGATTGCCATTTCAGTGCAAGTCTAATGCAGAGCAACTGAAAGAGATGGTGTAGGAGAAGAGACACAGAAGACCTGAGCAGAGATCTAAAGTTTTGATCTCAGCCTTTTAATAAGACAATTACTAAGAACAAAAGGCCAGATCTTGCACTTTCCCCTGGCTGATCAATAAAGGATGTGGGTAACAGTAAAAGAAAGAGACTTCTCAGATATCTGAGTAGTCTTGCCCTTCCTTTCTGGGCTGCTCATCAGCTTAGAGTTCAGTCAAGAGTTTCATCTGATGAGGCTGATTGTTAGTTTTCTGCTGGATAACCCAGTGTGATCCTCTGACGCAGCTGTAATTGTAGGATGTACAAGCTGAAGGGTGGTAGATGGAAATTAGGAAGGTGATACTGATTTTGTAGTTAACTTTGCTAAAACAGTCACTGTCATAGTGTACCTAATTTTAGTGTCTGTTCTTAAAAAAAACAAACCAACAACCTTAAGAAATTGGAAAAGTGGTAGAAAAGAGTTACAGGATATTTCAGGAATGGAAATTAATTTGACTGTGCAGGCTAAAGATACTCCATACACACAGTTTCTCAAGCGAGGGGACGTAACGTCCCCTTTAATACCAACTGTACTGTGTATTTTGTGATGCTGTCCATCTGTCCATGTAGACTGCAGTCATCTCCTCTGGTTCTAAGATTTTCTGAATTTTTACTTTATTGAAAAAGACCTTATGAGAAAAGGAGCATTTGTATATAAACAACTAGGAGTGTTTCTTGACTTTTAGGGTGAGCTTTGTCTGTGGATAGAAATTGCCTGTTGAAGACTGAATGGAGGTGCTTATAACTGTATTGGTGAGATAACCTTAGAGTAAGAAACATTCTTATGATTTCTGCTTTACAGACATGTCAGACAGCATTCTAAATATGCAGTATAAATGGTATAAAAAATGAACTACTCATGTTGACTGATGTTGGTATATATAATCCAACAATCAGAAAAGTTGGATGTTTTTTCTTCCCGGGACAAATAGGCAGTGCTTACCTCTGTATTGCACGCTTTCTGTTTTTTGACAATTAGTGGACTGAAGGATGGAGACTAGCAAGTTTATAACAGTTTGAATAATTAAGAAAAATATTATCAGAAAAAAACATGAAATAGCCATGTAATACAGACCAGAAGAAAGCTGTATACTTGGTATATTTATGACAACACTTGAAATCTCCAGAATAATTATTCCAGGGGAAATTGAAGGGTAACAGAGGGCTAGAGGCTGCAATGTTTGCTCCGTCACTCCTCATCTACTTGCCTTGTCTTCTGTAGAACTATGTTGTTTACCCTTAATAGCAAAATTTCATCTTCTGCACATAAATGATGATATTTTCTTCAGCAGTGTGTAGGTTGATATTACTGATTTGTTGTCTTTGCATATCATATTAATTTTAGTGCAACACTCGAGAAGGGAAATACAACTGGGCGGTTTTTAACCCTTAAAAGTTCAGTTTTGTATTTTTAGATGGTTCATGTTTGTACCTTTTCAAAAGGTCTTCCATCAGTATGGATATTGCATATGCTAAATATTTAAGTTCATATGTTCTTCCCACCAGGGGATTAACTGGTGTTTAGATTGCATTACTTCTGTTCGTTACCCAAGCACCACCCCATGATGAAAATGAGTATTGAGCAGTGAAGCATGCAGTACATTCCATATTGGGAAAAAGTGTAAATTTGGACTTGGTTGCATATTACTTACAGAAGTAATATATTGGTTCTAAAATGTATTCTAAAAATTATTGGATTTCCAGGCATTAATTAGACAAACTTCACCACAAACCAAAAAAGTTTATAGCTTAGATCGAGGCTTATAAGATTTAAAAGATGGGTCGGCATATCTCATGTAATTACCTCAAGATTTGTATTCCACTGAAGGAACACCATTTTTTTTCCCCCAAAGAAAAAACAAAACAGAAGTTATGGCAGGTTTTTAACAGTATTTTCTAGCTGAGAAGTAAGGGGATTGAGATACATTTTCTACAAAATCTGTCTTTCCTCACAGATCTGTACCTGCAGCACAAGTTTTAATTCACCAGAGCATATTTCATATAAATTTGTTTATCATAGGGATTACTTTAAGCACAACATATAATGAAAATGTCATTCATAGTTTTTAAACATGGGACTATTACTCATTTTGTTTTTCAAATGGTATTAAACACATGCTACAGGCAGAAACAACTTTTAAAATTCTAAAAGGTGCAATCACAGGAACAAACCTCTTTTTTTATGTCCAAATCCTTATTTCTTAATGACAGGAGCAGCCAAATTGTATGTGTAGGAGACCTTTCCTTTATTTTTTCCCCCCACAAATTGCTGTTTTAAGGCTAGGCTAATGTAGTGGCATGCCAGGCAGTCAGCAAGAAAATAGTGGATAATGGAAAAAAACCTTGAAAATACCCATACCGTTGGGATGCGCAGCACAGCCCAGCACAAAAGCCGTCATACGGACCCAGCTTATTAGTGCTGGCTCTGTTCCATATCGACAGGACCCAGGCTGGCGCCCAGTGGCTCGGCCTCCTGTTTCTCAGTGTTTTGGATCCAGAAGGGGCTTATTAGCTCAGGTGCATCGCCTTGCAGGGCCAGGTTTTGCCTGGGATTAAGCGGAGGCTAATAGGAACTGGGAGCTCCCTGGAGTCAGCTGAAGCGTTGCCATAAGCAGCTGCACTGCTGACCTGGCTCGGAAATCTGTACAGGGCTCTGTTAAAGCATCCTGCTGGACCAAGGATGCCTCTGCAAACTGCCAGCTCTAATATCTCAGCATCTGTGGTGTGCTTAATCTACAACCCAGATAAACTATACATGGCTGTTTTGGAGCTGAATGCGCTTTTAAAGAATGACTCTACAACTAAACGGATCTCCGACTCTTTCGCACCTTCCACTTTCTCCCTGTTTGCAGCTTGCTGGTTGACTGAAAGGGCGGTGAAGGTTGAGCCGAGAGCAAGCATGCACTGATTAGCAGGCTAGTTAGCCAATTAGTTCATAATTTCTCCAGGCCTGTCTCTAGTTGTGTGTGCTGCATGTTGCTTAGTCATGTTTGAGGCATTTTGGAGGCTGTCTGAAATTCCTGTCTGAGCTAGATATTGTCATGAGCTGTCAGCTGAGCTGTCTGCTCCAAACTATTTCAAGATCAATAAGGCAGAGGGTATTCATGTGGAATTTGCTAAATCTATACTGAGGAAGAATTAAAGTATTCACGTATCTTTCTGATACATTTTAGTAATTCAATTACTTCAGTAAATCTATGATTTAGAAATTTAGCTTCTCTTAGTTAAATTAATAATCTAGCTTATCGTTTTGGTAAACTGGCCAACTGTCAAGTTTTAAAATCAGACTAAAGGAGAGTGTCAATAAGAGAGCAAATAAGAAGTTAGATTACTTTCTTCAGTAATGAAGAGATGGGGAAACTGGATGTCTTCTGTTCCTTTAATGATTTGAACTCTTCCTGTCATAAGGCATAATAATAATATATATTGTTATAGGCATATAATAATAATTACTAAAAATAAGGTATGTTGGAGAAGAATAAAAATGTTTATAATTTTCTTTAAAAAATTGCTTCCTTTTTAAAGCACCATGATAATCAGCTGTAACTTAATAAGTACAAACAACTGTTTGTACTCTGTCTCCCAATTCTTTTCCAGATAGGGATTTCTTCTTGCCGGAGGGAACATTAGCTTTAAGAGTAATTTGTTCATCTTTCTCTATGCTTTCTGTGCTTTTGAGGTTTCCATGAGTGATTGAACATGGAGCTGATCACAGCAGTTGACATTTCTATTGGTGGTTTCTCTTGTCTTACTAAGTCTTGCTGAATCCACTGGTGGCCTGCTCTCTCAGTTTAGCCAATTTTTAATCTTTTATAAAATTGAATATTTTATAGTAAAGAATACATAAAAGTAAATGGAATTGATATATTTTGTAAATTAATATAAATGTTCTCCTAACTATTCCAGTACACTCTGTATTTCTGTTTCCTGAAAAGACACGTAAATTTTCAAAAGCATACCTAAAAGTAATGCCTAAAAAGTCTATTGAGGGGAACCAAGCCATTATTTTACTTTGCTGATAGGCAGATTTGCTCTCTACAAAAACAAACCACCCTGAAATGAAAAAAAAAAAGTTTATAAGAAGAAAAATCTTTGGAAGATTTTTTTCTGTTGAATCCATCGGATTACCTTCCCCCCCTTTTTTTTTTTTTTTTTTTAATTTAAGTTAAATTTTATTATCATGGACTCCAGTACAATTCTCTTTAGCAGATTTTCAAGCCATTTGCCTGTCTTTTTCTTGTGGATCCTGTAACTTCTAGCTGTCATTATCCATGTTTTTGAAAATAGCCCTTTGAAAAGGAGGGAGGAAAAAGCAATTTTATTTTAAAATATGACTCCTATCCTAATAGTA